>NW_024081138.1:1143137-1214907 GCF_003009895.1 Hyaena hyaena | reverse complement strand
TGACACACTGGACCAGATGGATCTGACCGATATATTTAGAACTCTACATCCTGAGGCCATGGAATTCACTTTCTTCTCAAGTGCACATGGCACATTCTCCAAAATACATCACATACTGGGACATAAAGCAGCCCTCAATAAATATAAAAGAATTGAGATCATACCATGCACGCTTTCAGATCACAATGCTATGAAACTTGAAATCAACACAGGAAGAAGTCTGGAAAACCTCCAAAAACGTGGAGGTTAAAGAACACCCTACTAAAGAACAAATGGGCCAATCAGGCAATTAGAGAAGAAATTAAAAACTATATGGAAACAAATGAAAATCAAAATACAACCATTCAAACTCTATGGGATGTGGTAAAGGCAGTTCTAAGTGGAAAGTACATTGCACTCCAGGCCTATTTCAAGAAATTAGACAAAGCGCAAGTACAAAATCTAACAGCACACCTAAAGGAATTGGAAGGAGAGCAACAGGAGCACCACAAGCCCAGTAGAAGAAGAGAAATAATAAAAACCTGGACAGAAATAAACAATAGAGAAACCAAAAAACAGTTGAACAGATCAACGAAACCAAGAGTTGGTTTTTTGAAAAAATAAACAAAATTGACAAACCTCTAGCCAGACTTCTCAAAAAGAAAAGAGAGAGCACTCAAATAGACAAAATTTAGAATGAAAATGCACTGATTACAACCAACCACTTAGAAATACAAATAATTATCAGGGAATACTATGAAAAATTATATATCAACAAACTAGATAACTTAGAAGAAATGGACAAATTCCTAAACACAATCACTACCAAAATTCACATGGGAAGAGATAGAAAATCTGAACAGATCCATAACTAGAGAAGGAATTAAATCAGTTATCAAAAATCTCGCAACAAATAAGAGCCCTGGGCCAGATGGCTTCCCTGGGGAATTCTACCAGACATTTAAAACAGAATTAATACCCATTCTTCTCAAGCTATTCCAAACAATAGAAATCGAAGGAAAACTTCTGGACTCATTTTACGACGCCAGCATCACTTTGATTCGCAAACCAGACGGACACCCAGCAAAACAAGAGAAAGACAAGCCAATATCCTTGATAAATACAGATGCAAAAACCCTCAACAAGATACTTGCAAATCAAATCCTACAACACATAAAAAGAATTACCCACCATGATCAAGTGGGATTCATTCCTGGGTTACAGGGCTGGTTCAACATTCACAAATCAATCAGTGTGATACATCATATCAACAAAAGAAAAACCAAAAACCATATGATCCTGTCGATAGATGCAAAAAAAGCATTTGACAAGATACAGCATCCCTTCTTAATAAAGACCCTCGAGAAAGTCGGGATAGAAGGAACTTACATAAACATCATAAAAGCCATCTATGAGAAGCCCTCAGCTAACATCATCCTCAACGGGGAAAACCTGAGAACCTTCCCCCTGAGATGAGGAACACAACAGGGATGTCCACTCTCACCACTGTTGTTTAACGTAGTGCTGGAAGTCCTAGCATCAGCCATCAGACAACAAAAGGAAATAAAGGCATCAGAATTGGTAAAGAAGATGCCAAACTTTCACTTTTCACAGATGACATGATACTCTATATAGAAAACCCAACAGACTCCACCAGAAGCCTACTAAAACTGATCCATGAATTCAGCAAAATCGCAGGGTACAAAATCAACGTACAGAAATCGGTTGCATTTTTATATACCAACAATGAAGCAACAGAAAGAGACCTCAAGAAACTGATCCCATTCACAATTGCACAGAAAACCATAAAATACCTAGGAATAAACCTAACCAAGGATATAAGAAATCTGTAGGATGAAAACTATAGAAAAGTTATGAAGGAAATTGAAGAAGACACAAAGAAATGGAAAAACATTCCATGCTCATGGATCAGAAGAATCAATATAGTTAAAATATCATTACTACCCAAAGCAATCTACACATTCAATGCAATCCCAATCAAAATTGCACCAGCATTCTTCTCAAAACTAGAACTATCCTAAAATTTGTATGGAACCATAAAAGACCCCGAATAACCAGAGTAATATTGAAGAAGAGATCCAAAACGGGAGGCATCACCATCCCAGACTTTAGCCTCTACTACAAAGCTGTCATCATCAAGACAATATGGTATCGGCACAAAAATAGACACATAGACCAATGGAACAGAATTGAGAACTCAGAATTGGACCCACAAATGTATGGCCAACTAATCCTTGACAAAGCGGGAAAGAGGATCCCATGGAAAGAAGACAGCCTCTTTAACAGATGGTGCTGGGAGAACTGGACAGCAACATGCAGAAGAATGAAACTAGATCATTTTCTCACACCTTGCACAAAAATAAACCCAAAATGGATAAAGGACATGTGAGACAGGAAACCATCATAATCCTAGAGGAGAAAGCAGGAAAAAACCTCCTTGACCTCAACCACAGCAATTTCTTACTTGACACATCCCCAAAGGCAAGGGAATCAAGAGCAAAAATGAACTATTGGGACTTCATGAAGATAAAAAGCTTCTGCAAGGCAAGGGAATCAATAAAACTAATAGACAACTGACGGAATGGGAAAAGATAGTTGTAAATGACATTTGGGATAAAGGGCTAGTATCCAAAATCCATAAGGAACTCACCAAAGTCCACACCCAAAAAACAAAGAATCCAGTGAAGAAATGGGCAGAAGACATGAACAGACACTTCTCCAAAGAGGACATCCAGATGGCCAACAGACACATGAAACGATGCTCAGTGTCCCTCATCATCAGGGAAATACAAATCAAAACCACACTGAGCTACCACCTCATGCCAGTCTGATAGGCTAAAATGAACAAATCAGGAAACTAGATGCTGGCAAGGATGTAGAAAAATGGGCACCCTCCTATACTGTTGGTGGGAATGTAAACTGGTGCAACCCCTCTGGAAAACAGCATGGAGGTTCCTCAAAAGATTAACAATAGAACTCCCCTATGACCCAGCCATAGCACTGCTGGCAATTTACCCAAGGGATACAGGAGTGCTGATGCATAGGGGCACATGTACCCCAATGTTCATAGCAGCACTCTCAACCATAGCCAAAACATGGGAAGAGCCTAAATGTCCATCAGCTGATGAATGGATCAAGAAGATGTGGTATATTTATACAATGGAATACTACATAACAATGAGAAAGAATGAAATCTGGCCATTTGTAGCAACATGGATGGAACTTGAGGGTGTTTTGCTGAGCAAAATAAGTCAGGCAGAGAAAGACAGATACTATATGCTTTCACTTATAGGAGGATTCGGAGAAACTTAATAGGACCAGAGGGGAAAAGAAGGTGGAAAACAGTTGGGAAGAGGGAGGGAGGCAAACCATGAGAGACTCTTGAATGCTGAGAACAAACTGAGGGCCCATGAGGGTAGGGAAGTGGGGAAGGGGGGTAATGGCCATGGGAGAGGGCACTTGTGGGGATGAGCACTGGGTGTTATATGTAAACCAACTTGAGAATAAACTATTTAAGAAAAAATATTTTCTTGGCATCATTATATAATAAAAACGTGGATTTATACTTGTATAATGTGTTGTAATCCATTGTCATTAATATCCTTATTGGTGCTCAAAATATCCCATTTTGGCCAGTGTGAGTGTCTTCAAGTAACTTTCTGAATTTTTTTTGACAAAGGTTTACTGGTTTTCAATAGATTCCCTGAATTCCAGTATGACATGATGTTCTAAACTCCAATTCTGCATTTTTCTGCCTCAGGTCTGGAAACTGGCATTTCTGTAAGGAGCCCTGGTGCCTATTAGTGAGAAATAGTATTTAGAGATCACAGTCTGGGTACTAGGGTACTCAGTTCCTACTGATGGACATTTGGTTCCTTCTAGTCTTTTAGTGCAGGAGGGTTCCTCTGTCCTCATGTGTGGTAGATAGCATTAGCTCCTCTTACAGTCATGGAACCAATATGATTTTCCTACTTTTCCTTTTCTGCTGCTCATTCACTCTGTGGAATATCAGTAACCACCTGATGTTAAGCATAGCTGTTTAGAACACCTGTTCTGGAGCCAGCCTTCCTGGTTTTAGATTCTAGCTTTGTTATTTAGTAGTTCTCTGGCTTCTCTATACCTTGATTTTCTAATCTCTAAAAGATCAGTGGTAATAATAGTACTTAATGGCATTCTTTTTGAATGAATTAATATACATAAAGCATTTCAACAATGGCTGGTACATATTAAGCATGTATAAACACTTTCCATTATTAATATTTGCAGTGGGCATTGTACATGTGTAAACACGTGTACTTCAGCATGCAATTCAACTCAGACTAACTTAAGAAAAAAATTATAAAGCTTGCTGTGGTCATGGGGAAATGACAGAATAAAGGGATGATGTGTAAGCATGAAGGTCTTACTCAGAAACTGGAATAGAGGATTCATGGCTCCTCACCCTATATATCACTGCTCAATTCTCCTTGTGTTTTGTCCTCACTCTTTTTCCTGAAGATGGGTTGGTATCAGGGAATTAGGCTGCTGCAGCCCAAAAGCAATGCTCTTTCAGCTCAGAATTCAAGAAAAATGGTTAACCTGTCCCCTCCAATTCAGAGAATTTAATGAAGGACTCTGATGGTTGACCTTGAATCTTATGTTCATCCTTGGGCTAATCTATGGCTTTGAAGGAGTATTGAATTAGGGTTTGCCCTGTGTGGGTCACAAGCCACCCTTGTGAATGGGGAAAATCATAAGTAAAAGCCTACCAAGACCACACAGAGTGAGGAAGAGATCCCCAAAGGAAAAGACACCCTCTTAAGAAGGGAGAAATGAAGGCATGATGGAGATATAAAAACAATAACTGCCAGAGCTAACTACAAAGAAAATAAAACATGGTGCCCACTTTCAAGGAACTTGTACCCTAGCAGGAGAACAGGCATCACAGAGAAATCAGTCACAGCATTATTGGGCAGCTATGCCATGTCAGGTGCCATGTGGTGGCGGTACAGGAAAGCGTGAGAGATCCCTCATTCTCAGCAGCTGGTCTAATAGAAGGATCTTGCTTTCCTTATTGTGTTCCTGAATGCCTAATACTCACTCTGATATTTGAAATGCAGCAGGCAAACTGGGGGCAGAGATTTATTTCATGCCAGACTCCAAAGGAATAAAGCACAGGCACTCATTTCTAATTTGGAAAGGAGCTTGTCTGGGCAGTCTTTCTTCTTTTTACAACCCCTTTAATTATATCCTAGAAGTCACATTTACTGGGGGACTATAACTTCACCATATCTTTTGGGAGACACTCAAGTCAAACAAGCTTCATCTCATTTTCAAGAGGTTTGAAGTAACTTACAACAGTGAATGAAACTGGAATGTCCCATGCATCTCATCAGCTTGATAGCATGAGGGCGTCATATGCACACTGGCATTTATCTCTTAGCTACAGCAGCAGCCTCTCTCTACCTGATTACAAGCAACTAAACCAAACAACAATAAACCTAAGAACTCTTTCTGAGATGTTTTCCCACCAGGGAGGAGGGCCATGTTCTCACTCTTGAGCTGCATCTTATTGTCTCTGTGGCCAGTGACACCCCAAGAGTACTGGTCAGTGGTGTGCCACCTGCATTTCTACTGCCAACGCTCACTGTGGTTTGTGACTGTGGAAAGGATTTGGGTCCTCGTCTTCCCTTGGGGTTGTCCATTGTCACCTTACTGCCCCATTTTACAAAGTTGTGCTGAGCCGATCCCTGCAGCCTGGGGCCCTGAGTATTCTCACAGAGGCTTCTATCTAAGCTGGGGCCAGACTACACCATTCCCTCCATGGGCATCATTTCTGACTGTCTTCCCCACACCAGAGCACACAGCTCTCCTATCCATGGTTTCCCCTTCCTCCTCTGAACCACCAGAACTGCAAAGCCCTTTCTATCATTTTATGAAATTAGATCCCCAGAGAGCCCAAAACAAATCTGTAAGAGCCTTAACAAACAACCAGACTTTGAACCTTGGTGTGAGCTTACCTCAAACGCGGAAGCCCTAAATCATCTGCTTCATATGCAAACCCACCTTTCCAAAATAAACAAATCCAAGAAAGGGGGAAATAAATGTATATTTATTACAAATAAATAAATATAGGGCTAGAAGAAAAAGGTTATACATAGTAGCACATAGTGTACAGTTCTACCGTTGAGCTTTGCAGCAGCTAAAGCGAGGACAGAAAAAGAATCAGCAAGAAGATTCAGACTGTCATTGGAAATAAATAAAACCAATAGTTCGGGAGAAGTGTGGCTGGGTTTGGTGGTGTGGCCTAGAGTCTTTACCTCAGTTAACTTTATGTTTTTGGTTTGCTCCTTTGTCCTAACAAGTCCCCTTCCCTTCCCTTCAGGACACAGCTAGACCACATTACCCAGCTCTCTTGCTGTCAGGTATGGCTGTGTGACTGAACTCCAGCCAAGAAAACATGGCCAAAAGTGCTGTGTGTTATTTCTGGGCAGACTCTGATAAGAAGCAGGTGTACCTTTCCTATAGTTTCTGTCCGCATCTACCAGTTGAATGGGAAAAAAACTTGGCCTGCCATGAGGAGAGTGGATCACGAGCTAGAAAAGGATTGGGTCCCAGAATGCTATCGTGAAAGGCTGCTGGGCCATGCCACTCACAGCAGACTGAGCCATAGGGAGAGGTAACACAGTCAGTATTAAGGCACTGAGACTGCAGCGTTTATCTGTTAGAGCAGCTGATGTCACCATAACTAGAACAGATGGGATAACACTGGTCACCCTTGTCTTAAATTTTTTCCACCCACTCTTTCTGATGTATCAACAAACAGTCCAAAATTTCATCTCCAATCTGTCCCAGCACAACAGAAGGTATTCTATCAGGGGAGGGCTCAAAGCCACTTAGATCGATTTTGAACCCTTGGATGATCTTTGTCCCTTGCAATCTGACAACTATCCATTCTTCATACCAGAAGAGTCCAAAGGAAGTGGGACTTGGGAAATTCTGCATTCTCTCAGCACTGGCCATACTGCAACCTCTGAGAGTTGTTGTTTCCTGTGACAACAAAACACCAAGCATGTGTCTCTCCTGCTTAGTGGCAGAACAGGTGGCCACATGGCTCACTGTCCAGAAACACAGGTCCCCACAGCCCTATTAGAAGAGTCAGGGGGCATGAAGGGTGGAGAGGGTCCAACCCCAGCCAGTCAGGCCTTTCACAGAGTATGTTAGGTGTTGGCCCAGCAAGAGGTCCACAGGTATTCTGATACAGCTGATGGAGTCCTGAGTGCCACACCATTAGTACTCTGCAGGACTCAGCTACTATGGTTTTCTGGTAGGTCACGTTGACATAACATTCCCAAGGTAATTGGCCTTGCAAAATTCACTGGTCAAAATGTTCATTTCCTGAGCAGAGATTGCAATTAGTAGCCAATCAGTGAAGCCAATCACCCAGCACATCTACGTCAAAATTTGAAGAGTTCTGAGTCGCTTGGTCACTTGGGGCCCTTGCTAAGAAATACTGGTCTGGATGACATAATGCCTGGGTTTCAACTGATCCAGTGATAGCCACTACTTATGAGGCACTTGCTTGTCCCAGATCATTCTTTGTTGGCAGCATTTCAAACATCTCCTTTGAAATAGGATATAATTTGCATGTCCATATGTTTTAGAAATAACCTCATTTTATAGATAAGGACAACTGTCTACTGTATACACAGCCGTATGCTAGTCCCTCCTGGAAATAGATCAGGACTTTGATTTTGTGGAGTTGAAAATCTCTTTATGGAAGTGAAACTTTCCAGAAATAATTTGAGAATCATATAAAATAGCATACACAGCTAGTCTTTTTTCTGCTCAAAGCTAAATAGAGAATGAAGGTCCTATAGAGAAAAAGAGGCGTAGAGGTGAGAGTCATGTCAGCCTAAGAGGTAAGGTCAGGGTTCCAGGGAAAGATCAACTCCATTACCAGGTGTCTGGATGGACAAACACCAGTTGTTGAGTGGGAGGACGGCCAGCACTGAGGTGCAGGTGGGGAGGCTGAGTAGACAGCAGCTTGGGAGAGAAGACATGAGGAGCTCAAGAAGCTGGGGATTGCCTGCTTTTATTCTGTTGGGCAGCTGCCCCAGTGATGCCCTCAGATCAGTGGCTCTTGATGTGGTCTGCACCTAAAAGATGCTGAGGGCAGCTTTTACAAAATGCTGGTGTCTGAGCTGGGATCCCTTTCCTCACTTCTTCGAAAGCAACTAAAAACTTGACTAGCTAAACAGTCAGTGGCCAAACCGTATATTACAATAGGACTCTGACCCATGAACTGCGGCAATTAGCCTGGGAAACCAAACCACTGTCTGCAGCAACCAGTGGATGAAATTAAACCACAACTCCTGTAGCAATAGGCCTCAATCAGGATTTGATCAGTAACTGATGGTTTCGCTAAGTTTGGCCCTCACTTCCATCTCAGGATCACCCAGAGAAAGCCAGTATGTTCCCCCTCGCCAATTGCATAGGACACTCAGCCTGTTTATCCCACCTCCAGCTTCCCTGTGCCAACTGCCTCCTACAGGCGCACACCTGATGCCGGCCCTTTTTTCTCATTATAAAGCTTTTTCACTCCCTCACTGCCTTTGAGTCTGTGCCAAAATGCAAGTGATGATGGCTGACTCCGTTGTTTGAACAAGTTCTGAATAAATAGCCTTTCCTTGTCCCCATGTGGGTGGTCTTTGTTTATTTCCATGTAACCAAGCATGGAGGAAAGAACAGGAGGTAAAAATCAGACTGAATGACTGCATTTATATGAAGTCCACCAACAGGAAAAATGAATCCATGGTGACTGAAATAAGAAAGTGGCAAGGTGTGTAGGTGTGGGGGGATGGTCGGAGCGGGGTGAATTCACTGAAAAGGGTCATTAGATGCTTTCTAGGGGGTAGATATGGTCCTGCGTCTTATTTTGAGTGATCATTACGTGGTGTATACAGTTGTCAAAACTCATTGACTTAAATCCTTAAGATTTAAAGTGAATTAAACTGCACTAACATTATTACTCGTGGTAGGCTGTTTTTTAAGAGGGTCCTCAATTCCTGCTATTTACATCTTGTGCAACGCCCTCCCCTGGTGTTTGGGCCAGACCTACTGACGGACCCCTCGCAAACGGATACAGCACAAGTGATAGTTTATCACTTCTAAGGTTGAGTTATGAAAAATTTTGGCTTTCAGGATACTCTGTCTTGCTCTTGCTCTTACTCTGGGAGAGGCTGGCTGGTCTATTGTGAACTTACCCTACGGAGAGGGCAATCTGGCAAGGAACTTATGCTTCCAACCCTCAGCCAGTAAGGACCTGGGGCCTGGCAACAGCCAATAAACTTGACACAGGTCCTTCCCTGGTCAGCCTTGCTGTTATCTTGACTGCAGCCTTAGAAAAGACCCTGAATCAGAACCACCACCCATCTACATTGTGCCTGGATTCCTAAGCCACAGAAACTGTGAGATCATAAATATTTATCATTTTAAGCTGCTAAGTTTTGGGATAATTTGTTATGCAACAATAGATAATGAATACACAGATGAAATCTGTTCTATATCAAATTTTTTTTTTTTTTTTAAAGAAAACCACTTGTTAAAAAGAAAGGGAAGCAGAGTACCTGGTAATACATCCCTCATCCCTCTGTTCTCTTCCTCGCTCAGGGACTCTGCTCTGCCCACCATGATCTACTCGTGTACCTGCCCCAACTCTTTCCCTGGAAAACCTTCTTCCAGAAGTTTTCTCAATATATAAATAAGTAGGGCAGACAGACACATCCATGGAAGACCTTATCTAAGGCACAGGGAGAGAGATTCTCCACATGCTGTTACATGAACATTCCTAGCTCTGAGGTGCATGTGGAATTCAAGCATGCTTATACCCAGGGAGGTTTATGGAGAGGGGGAGGTGGGAGAAGGAGCTGTCTCTTCCCTCGGATGGATGGTCTTCACCATGCAGCTCCTCCACACGTCTTTCCCTCTCTTAGCTGGGAAGACGAGGGAGATCGTCCCTGGCCAGGGCCACCTTTGTCAGGGGGATAGCAGATACAGCGTGGACTCTGACAGCACACAGACCTGGACTCAGGTCCAGCCTCGTGAGCGGGGTGAGCTTTAGTGCACTGAGGAAGCTCAGGACGTGCCACGCCAAGATATGCCGCTTGGTATAGTGATCATTTTGAGCTCAAGGAACTTGAAAAATAATACACGCAGAGAGATACCCTTTGCTGTACACCCTTATCTGCCTAAAGACAGAGCCTACAACAGGAACTCAATTGTCATAAATCCCCTCCCCTGGGGTTCCATCCACCGGAGGAAATGGACTCCTATCACAGAAAAGGAGACTAGAAGTGGATGCCACACCCAGGCAAACTTTGTTACAAACTATCATATCTCCCCCGCCCCCATCTTGCTAAGGGCCCATTCATCTTCCCTAAAAACCACTCACTCAGCCCCCCACCTCCCTTATTTTTTTTTTAATATTTTTTTATTTTTTATTTCTAGGAGAGAGAGAGACAGCGTGAGCAGGGGAGGGTCAGAGAGAGAGGGAGACAGACTCTGAAATAGGCTCCAGGCTCTGAGCTGGCAGTCAGCACAGAGCCCGATGCAGGGCTCGAACCCACGAACCTCGAGATCATGACCTAAGCGAAAGCCGGACGCTTAACCGACCAAGCCACCCAGGCGCCCCTCCCACCTCCCTTATTCAGATGGCACGTAAATTCGGAAATCTCACCACGTCCAGGGGCATTCGCTTCTTTGTGTATGACACCACTGTGCACATAATATTGAAAATGAATAATTATATATTCCTTTTCTCCTAGACTAGACAAGGAAGTAGTTTCCTTCCCTACAACACCATGAGTCCTTTCTGGCCTCAAGAACCTCACCTATAAAATTAAGATAACTCTTCCCTTAAGGAATTATCATAAAAATTAAAGACACACACCAACATGGGTGAATCTCAAATGTACTGTGCTGAGAGAAAACAGCCGGATTCAAAAGGCTACATAATATGACATTCTGGAAAGAACAAAACCTTAGGGGTGGAAAACAGATCAGAGGTGAGAGGTGGGAGGAGGGCGGGCCACAAAGCAGCACTAGAGAATTTGAAGGGGGTGGTGATGCCACGGTTCTATATCTCAATTATACTGATGACTGCATGACTGTAGGTGTCAAAATTCACAGAATTGTACATAAAAATGATGAATTTTATTGTATGTAAATTATACCTCAATACATCCCCTTTGAAAAATAGGGGCAAACTAGAAGGCACAGACACAATCATTCTCTCATTCTAGCCTGCTGCCCAGGCTGGGGTCACAGCCTCTAAGACTGACCACTGACTCGGCTCTGCCTTGGGAAATTTGCCATTTTGGGGGACACAGACTTAGCCCTGGGAAGAGTAGTATCAGGGCCACTCAAAGACAGCATCATGTCCTGGTCCTTGGGTTTCCATCAACGAACAGGGGAACATTAAGAGTCAACCATTTTCATCTATCATTGGCCTCTATACAAATTCATGTATGTTTTTTACTCCAAACCAGCAAATATGGTGTTGACACCACCATAGAGCAGTGCCTACAAATCAAACAGGCATATTATATGTAAGCTGCTAACAAACTATTGAATTCACCCTCCTTAGCACCAGCAAGATAAAGAGCTAGAATGTGAGTTTTTAATCAAATCAGAAAGTGAGAGACAAAAAATGGCAACGGTGCCTGTTAATCTCCTCGAAGTTTCCACAGGGACGGGCCCAGCCAGAAGCCTTCATGTCTATGGAAGTTACAAATGGCTAGTTTGGACAAAAGAAAATGAAACCAGGCAAGGAAAGGATTGGCTACATCCTGAGCAAGACTGAATTCCAAGGTTGGTCAATCCAGGGGCAGCTTGAGAGCTCAGAAGACGAAGCCTTGGGTTACCAAGGATCTTGCAGCTTGGGGGTGAGAGAGTATGGAAAGAAGCCCGGATGTCCAACTTCTTTAGGCCTCAGGGACTCCAGAGAAATCCAGCAAGGCTCGTGTGGGTGAGCCAAGGCAAAGCACAGGCAGGAGAACATAGAAAGGGGAAGAATATGCCCAGCAGGAAGTGGTTTCTGACACCCCGGAAGTGCATCCTCTGTAGGCATCTTTTTCCACTGTATGACGGATCAGCCTATCATAATAGGCTGCCTACTTGCTGTCTCCACACTGGATTCCTCCTTAAGAGGAAGGGTGTATGGAACTCATTACTGTATTAACAGCTTCCAGCTCCGTGTCCAGCCTTTACAGCAGCAACTACAACAGGAACTGCTAACCCTTATATAATAACAACTAAGACACAGTGCACTCGGAGTGTGTCACGGGTACTCTAAATTCTTTACACCTATTAACTTAAATTTTTTTTAGTATTTATTTATTTTTGAGAGAGAGGGAGAGACAGAGAGTGAGTGAGGGAAACACAGAATCTGAAGCAGGCTCCAGTCTCTGAGCTGTCAGCACAGAGCCCAACATGGGTCTTGAACTTATGAACAGCGAATTCATGACCTGAGCCAAAGTCAGACACTTAACTGACTGAGCCACCCAGGTGCCCCACATCTATTAACTTTTAAAATTCTCAGTATAAACATTATATTTTATAGATAAGGAAACTAAGGCACACAGAGTTCAAGATGTTTGTCCTAGGCTATCCCACTGGTAATGGCAGAGCTGGGCTGTCTGCTCCAGACTATATTTTTGTCCATATAATAATGTACTTGGTAAAGATCTGTTGACTGAACGTGGCCAAGGCCCTATTCTTGCCTTCTTCTCTTAGACTCTTTTTCTCCATGGCCTCATCTATCTCTTCAGTCCCAGATATTACATCTCTGCAGCCTAATCCCTCTCGTCAGCCTACCTCCCATTATAAAGACATTTCTGACTTTAAATGTTTATAGTTTAGTCAAGAGACGATACATAATCAATACCAGTAAATCATTCATCCTACCGATACCACCTTACCTCTCTACCTCCTCTCTCTCTCTCTCTCTCTCCTTCCCTCTCTCTCTTTACATGTGCACTCACATGAATCCCCAAAGTCCAGCAGTTAACCTACTGAACAGCTGAGTCAGTTACTCAACACCATTCTACGTTTCCAGTACCAGCCCCTCAGCACACAGAACAATTGGTAGCAGCACTTTCTCCCAGCACAAAACCCAAGACCTGCTCTAAAATGAAGAGTCTGCATGGAGGGGCCAGGGCTCTCGGTGCCGGAGTCTGCCGCCCACCTCAGAGTAAAATCTCTCTTCGTGTATCTGTCAGGATGGAGATGCAGGTGAGGGGCTGTCCTGCCTGTCTGCTTCCCACAAACATAGTCATTCACTGAACGTACTCTGCACAAGTACACAGAGTTCACAGCCAACCCTCTTCATTTGGGAACATAAGTGCTGGAGAAATGACAGAGAAAGCCTCTGCCAGCAACTCTATTAACTGGCCTAGTCTTTCCTCAATACAAAAGGAAATCCAGGATCACAAGCTTTTTGAGGAAAACCAGTAGGTTAAAAGTGGAGAATGGATGAGAAAATAAAACAAGAAACTCGTTCAAAACAATTCTAGAGGGGCACCTGGGTGGCTCAGTCCGTTAAGTGTCCGACTTTGGCTCAGGTCATGATCTCATGGTTCGTGGGTTTGAGCCCCTCTTCGGGCTCTGTGCTGTCAGCTAGCTCAGAGCCTGGAGCCTGCTTCAGATTCTGTGTCTCCCTCTCTCTCTGACCTTCCCCTGCTCACGCTGTCTCTCTCTCTCTCTCTCTCTCTCTCTCTCTCAGAAATAAACATTAAAAAAAATTCAAGAAAAGAAAACAATCTGACTTTAGAGGAAACAGAATACTCAAGAAAAGAAGGAAAATTTTTAAAGTTTTTAATAATATGATCAGATATTTGAGAAGCTGTTACATCAATGGAACATGAATAGGCTGCTAATATAAAGGACATTGAGACATTAATTGATTGGAAATTAAGAATGTGATTAAAATGTAATACTAGGGGCTGGATGGTAAAATTAAGAAAACTGTCAAGAACATGGAACAACAGGGACACTTGTGTGGCTCATTTGTTTGGTGTCGGACTCTTGATTTTGGATCAGGTCATGATCTCAAAGTTTGTGTGTGTTTGAGCCCCATGTTCAGCTCTGCACTGATGGTGCAGAGACTGCTTGGGATTCTTTCTCTCTCTTGCTCTCTCTTTGCCCCTCCCCTTCTAAATAAATAAATAAATACTTTTTTAAAAGCATGGAACAAAAGAAAAAGTATACAAAATATGAGAGAAAAGACACAAAGCGTCAAACCAGGCATCCAGGGGTCCAATATACATCCCAGAAAAACTGAATCTAGTACATGAAAGAGGACATAATTGAGAAATTTAAAAAATATAACTTTCCCAAATTTTAGGGGCTGGAGGCAAGATGGCGGAGAAGTAGGGAGCTCCGTGCATTTGGCCTACACCCATCTCTCAAACAGAGAAGGCCTGAGGTCATAGGACACTGAGCCACAGGAGTTTGGGAAGAGAAAGAGACAGAGTACACTGGGAAGGCAACCTCATAAGTGCGTGAGTGTGAACTGGGGAAGATAAAAGCGGGAGGGGACCGGAGACACAGAGGGAGTCGAGGGACCCCCCTCACAGGGAGACACGATGACTCAAGGGGAAAAGAAAGAGTGGCTGAAACTGCTCATAGAACTGTTCCTGGAGAAGAGAAAAACCTCGGCTTGGAAGGAGAGTGTTCTTGGTTCTAGCTGGGGTGCTGACTTTGAACTAGGTGCCCCCGGTCCCAGATGGCGCCAGGAGAAACTGCTCTGCTGCACTCCTGGCACCATCCCCAGCGGTGGTGAAGATGCTGCGGGCCTGAGGCTGTATTCCCCTGGCTTGATCCATGGCAGTGCTGAGACCGTGTGGTTCCCAGGCTGTGCTGCCACTTAACCCCAGCAGATCTGAGGCTGCGCCACTTCACTGCTGCTCCCCCCCCCCCCCGCCCCCGCCATGACCCCAGCGGCAGGGAAGCAGTGACCTGCGGGACTGTGTTTCCGGTGGTATCAATAAAGCGCCGGGGCTGGGACCTGGAAACGAGGCAGGCCATGGGGCATAGAACTCAGCCCACCTTGGCTATGCCCACAACACAGGGAGATCGGACCAAAAGGAGTGATCTGTAATGCTTGGTTCCAGAAGGGACTGGGGCGACACCAGTTTTTTTGCCCCACAACCACCAACAGGGGGCGTCAGGGAGTGGGCCGTGGGCAGGGGACACAGTGGAGGCTAAGACCTGCCTACACCAAACCACATCCATCCCTGTTAAAGAGCTGCCTTTGTTTTTGTTTTTGTTCTTGTTTTCTTTTACCTGAGCCTGGGACAAGACCAACATAGTTGCGCTGCTGTGATTAAATCTAGATCAATTCTTTCTATTCAGATATATTCTCCCTTTTCTCATTGTTACCCTCCACTCTGCTGGTTGGGGCACTCGTCACTGGTTTGCTTAAACAGTCACATTTAATCCGTTCTCTAGATGTATATTTTACATCTCCATCACTACCTTTTTCTCTCTCTCTCTCTGGAGTAATCAGACTATATAGTTTCTCTGAATAACATTATCTCATTTCTTTCTCCTCGCCTCTAAACATATTCTACATATTCTACGATTTCTCTCTCTTAATCAAGCCTGTTAGTCTCTGCCTGGTCATTTCATTTCCAATTTCGCTTCCTCCCCGCCCTGTCATTTCTCTCTTTGTATATGCTCTTCCATCAGCACTGCATACACTCTGCTCTTTATTTGTGGCTGCAAATGCTGGTTTTATGCTTTTAGACTCTCCTTTGTCTTTCGGGCTTTCTTTTCTTTTTTTCTTTTTTATTAATTTTTATTTTTATTTTTTGTCTTCCCCCTTTCCTTTTTTTCTTTTTTGTTTTGTTTGGGGTTTTTGTCCCTTACTTTCTTTTTCTTTTTGCCTTTCAGTTTGCTTGTTGGTTGGATTTGTCTGTGCGGTTGTGTGCCTTTGTTCCCTGTGTGTTTGTCTGTCTGTTTTCTTTTCCAGGGCTACGTCAAGAAACAAACCAAAATATACATGGTGGAGAGTCCCAAATACCACTACGAGTAGAGAAATAAAATAATCAAAGTCTCAATAAAAGAGACCAAGAGACACCATTCAAAGAATACTTCCTGAACAGACAGGCCCTGGACAGTCAGAGAGCCTTCTTTGGTACAGCAACACCGGCAGGGGCAGAGTGCATACCAGGCTTTTAAAATTAACAAGAGATAGAAAGCTAACCAAAATGACAAAACGGAAGAACTCCCTTCTAAAGAAATTCCAGGAAGAAATGGCAGCTAAAGAACTGCTCAAAACAGATATAAGCAACATACTGAACAAGAATTTAGAACAATAGTCATAAAATTATTCACTGGGCTAGAAAAAGGCATGGACAACATCAGAGAAACTATGGTTACAAACACTGTGGAGCTTAAAAATAGTTGTGATGAATTTAAAATGCTATAAATGAGATGCATAATAAAATGAAGGGGTCCAATGCATAGATTGAAGAGGCAGAGAGGAGATAGGTGAATAAGAAGACACAAGTATAGAAAAAGAAGAAACTGAGAAAAAGATAAACTGATCCGGGAACATGAAAGGAGAGCTCAAGAGCTGAGTGATACAATCAAATGGAACAATATCCGTATCATACGAATTCCAGAAGAGGAAGAAAGAGGGAAAGATGTGAAGGAGTCCTTGAACAAATTATAGCAGAGAACTTCCCCAATCTGGGGAAGGAAAAAGACATTTAAATCTAAAAGGCACAGAGAACTCCCCTCAGACGTAACTTGAATCAACCTTCTGCACGACATATCATAGTGAAACCGGCAAAATATAAAGACAAAGAGAGAATTTTGAAAGCAGCTAGGGATAAAAGGGCCCTAACATACAAAGAGAAACCTATCAGAGTGGTTCCAGACCTAGCTACTGAGACTTGGCAGACCAGAAAGGAATGGCAGGAAATCTTCAATGTGAAGAACAGAAAAAATATGCAGCCAAGAATCCTTTATCCAGCAAGCCTGTAATTCAGATTAGAGAGAGAGATCAAAGTCTTTCCAAATAAACAAAAATTGAGGGAATTCATCACCACTAAACCAGCCCTACAAGAAATCCTGAGGGGGACTCTATGAGGGAAATGGTGCAAGGAACACAGGTACCAGAGACACCACCACAAGCATGAATCCCACAAAGGACACGATGACCCTACACCCATATTTTTCAATAATAACACTGAATGGAAATGGGCAAATTGCTCCAATCGAAAGACATAGGGTAGCAGAATGGATAAGAAAACAAAATCCATCTATTTGCTGTCTATGAGAAACTCATTTTAGACTGGAGGACACCTTCAGATTGAAAGTAAGGGGATGGAGAAATGTATATCATGCTACTGGAAGTAAAAAAAAAAAAAAGAAAAATAGCTGGAGTAGCTATAGTTATATCAGACAAACTGGACCTTCAAGTAAAGACAGTAACAAGAGATGAAGAAAGGCATTATATAATAATTACAGGGTCTATCCATCAGGAAAAGCTAAAAATTATAAATGTCTATGCACTTATTATGGGAGAACCTAAACATATAAAACAATCACAAACAGAAACAATCTTATGGATAAGAATGGACTAATAGCAGGGAACTTTGATGCTACACTTACAGCAATGGATAGATCAACTAGACAGAAAATCCCTAAAGAAACAATGGACTTGAATGACATATTGGACCAGATGGATTTGACAGACATACTTAGAACTCTATATCCCTAGGCCATGGAATTCACTTTCTTCTCAAGTGTGCATGGCACATTCACCAAGATAGATCACATACTGGGACATAAAGCACCCCTCAATAAATATAAAAGAATTGAGATCATACCATGCACACGTTCAGATCACAATGCTATGAAACTTGAAATCAACCACAGGAACAAGTCTGGAAAACCTCCAAAAACATGGAGGTTAAAGAACACCCTACTAAAGAACGAATGGGCCAATCAGGCAATTAGAGAAGACATTTTAAAAAATATGGAAACAAATGAAAATCAAAATACAACAATCGAAACTCTATGGGATGCGGCAAGGCAGTCCTAAGCAGAGAGTATGTTGCATTCCAGGCCTATTTCAAGAAATTAGAAAAAGCGCAAGTACAAAATCTCACAGCGCACCTAAAGGAGCTAGAGGGAGAGCAACAAGAGCACCCCAAACCCAGTAGGAGAAGAGAAATAATAAAAATCTGGGCAGAAATAAACAATAGAGAAACAAAAAAAAAAAAAAACCCAGTTGAACAGATCAACGAAACTAAGAGTCAGTTTTTTGAAAAAATAAACAAAATTGACAAACCTCTAGTCAGGCTTCTCAAAAAGAAAAGAGAGAGCACTCAAATAGACAAAATTATAAATGAAAATGGACTGATTACAACCAACCCCTCAGAAATACAAGCAATTATCAGGGAATACTATGAAAAATTATATGCCAACAAACTAGACAACTTAGAAGAAATGGACAAATTCCAAAACACACACACACTACCAATTCACATGGGAAGAGATAGAAAATCTGAACAGACCCATAACTAGTGAAGAAATTGAAACAGTTATCAAAAATCTCGCAACAAATAAGAGCCCTGGGCCAGATGGCTTCCCTGGGGAATTCTACCAGACATTTAAAACAGAATTAAAACCCATTCTTCTCAAGCTATTCCAAACAATAGAAATCGTAGAAAAACTTACAGATAAATTTTACAAAGCCAGCATCACTTTGATTCACAAACCAGACACCCAGCAAAACAAGAGAATGACAGGCCAATATCCTTGATAAATACAGATGCAAAAAATCCTCAACAAGATACTTGCAAATCGAATCCAGCAACATATAAAAAGAATTACCTACCATGATCAAGTGGGATTCATTCCTGGGTTACAGGGCTGGTTCAACATTCACAAATCAATCAGTGTGATACATCATATCAACAAAAGAAAAACCAAAAACCATATGATCCTGTCGATAGATGCATAAAAAGCATTTGACAAGATACAGCATCCCTTCTTAATAAAGACCCTCGAGAAAGTCGGGATAGAAGGAACTTACATAAACATCATAAAAGCCATCTATGAGAAGCCCTCAGCTAACATCATCCTCAACGGGGAAAACCTGAGAACCTTCCCCCTGGGATCAGGAACACGACAGGGATGTCCACTCTTACCACTGTTATTTAACGTAGTGCTGGAAGTCCTAGCTAGCATCAGCCATCAGACAACAAAAGGTAATAAAGGCATCAGAATTGGCAAAGAAGAAGTCAAACTTTCACTTTTCACAGACAATATGATACTCTACATAGAAATCCCAACAAACTCCACCAGAAGCCTACTAGAACTGATCCATGAATTCAGTAAAGTCGCAGAGTACAAAAGCAACGTACAGAAATCGGCTGCATTTTTCTACACCAACAATGAAGCAACAGAAAGAGATCTCAAGAAACTGATCCCATTCACAATTGCACAGAAAACCATAAAATACCTAGCAATAAACCTAACCAAGGATATTAGAGATCTATAGGATGAAAACTATAGAAAACTTATGAAGGAAATTGAAGAAGACGCAAAGAAAGGGAAAAACATTCCATGCTCATGGATCAGAAGAATCAATATTGTTAAAATGTCACTACTACCCAAAGCAATTTACACATTCAATGCAATTCCAATCAACATTGCACCAGCATTCTTCTCAAAACTAGAACTATCCTAAAATTTGTATGAAACCACAAAAGACCCTGAATAGCCAAAATAATATTGAAGATGAAATCCAAAACGGGAGGCATCACCATCCCAGACTTCAGCGTCTACTACAAAGCTGTCATCATCAAGACAGTATGGTATTGGCACAAAAACAGACACATAGACCAATGGAATAGAATAGAGAACTCAGAATGGGACCCACAAATGTATGGCCAACTAATCTTTCACAAAACGGGAAAAAGTATTCCATGGAAAGAAGACAGCCTCTTTAACAGATGGTTATGAGAGAACTGGACAGCAACATGCAGAAGAATGAATCTAGATCATTTTCTCACACCAGACACCAAAATAAACTCAAAATGGATAAAGGACCTGAACATGAGACAGGAAACCATCAAAACCCTAGAGGAGAAAGCAGGAAAAAAACCTCATTGACCTCAACTGCAGCAATTTCTTACTTGACACATCCCCAATGGCAAGGGAGTCAAGAGCAAAAATGATCTACTGAGACCTCATCAAGGTAAAAAGCTTCTGTATGGCAAAGGAAACAATCCATAAAACTAGTAGGCAATGGACGGAATGGGAAAAAATAGTTGCAAATGACATTTGAGATAAAGGGCTAGTGTCCAAAATCTATAAGGAACTCACCAAACTCCACACCCGGAAAACAAAGAATCCAGTGAAGAAATGGGGAGAAGACATGAACAGACACTTCTCCAAAGAGGACATCCAGATGGCCATCAGACACATGAAACGATGCTCAGTGTCCCTCATCATCAGGGAAATACAAATCAAAACCACACTGAGATACCACCTCACACCAGTCACAGTGGCTAAAATGAGCAAATCAGAGGACTCTAGATGCTGGCGAGGATGTGGAGAAACGGGCACCCCCACACTGTTGGTGGGAATGTAAACTGGTGCAACGCCTCTGGAAAACAGTATGAAGGTTCCTCAAAAAATTAACAATAGAACTCCCTTATGACCCAGCCATAGCACAGCTGGGAATTTCCCCAAGGGATACAGGAGTGCTGATGCATAGGAACACATAGTCAAATCGTGGAAAGAGGCTAAGTGTCCATCAACTGACAAATGGATCAAGAAGATGTGGTATATTTATACAATGGAATACTACATGGCAATGAGAAAGAATGAAATCTGGCCATTTGTAGCAACATGGATGGAACTTGAGGGTGTTATGCTGAGCAAAAACACCAGGCAGAGAAAGACAGATACTATATGCTTTCACTTATAGGAGGATTCGGAGAAACTTAATAGGACCAGAGGGGAAAAGTGGGAAAATAGTGGGAGAGAGGGAGGGAGGTAAACCATGAGAGACTCTTGAATGCTGAGAGTAAGCTGAGGGCTGAGGTTGGTGGGGGAGAGGGGAAGGGGGGTGATGAGCATGAAGGAGGGCACTTTTTGGGATGAGCACTGGGTGTTATATGGAAACCAACTTGACAATAAACTATTTAAGAAAAATATAAATTTTCCAGAGTCTCCCCCAAAACTTCACATCTCAGAATGAAATGTGTTTCCCCAAAGCTAGAGGAAGGATGAAAAAACAAACCTAAATACATCAGTATAGGGGCGCCTGGGTGGCTCAGTCCATTAAGTGTCCAACTTCGGCTCTGGTCACGATCTCACGGTTCGTGGGTTCAAGCCCTGCATCAGGCTCTGTGCTGACAGCTAGTTCAGTGCCTGGAGCCTGCTTCAGATTCTGTCTCTCCCTCTCCCTCTGACCCTCCCCGGCTCGCACTATGTCTCTGTCTCTGTCTCTCTCTCAGTCTCAGAAATAAAACATTTAAAAAACAAATACATCAGTATAAAATTTCACTAAGAATAGATACTCTTAAAAGCTGCCATTAAAATAAAAGCACACATAAAGTAGGTCAACTACAAAAGGACAAAAATTAGATTGACTGCAGACACTGCAGCATCAATATTGGAAATTACAATATAATCTAGCAGCACCTGGAAAGTATTGAGAAAATGACACTACGCTCACTGACTTGGCTGTCCCAAAGGATGGATGGAGAGAGGCAGACACAGGCAGACATCTGGGTCCCTCCATGTAGATAGAAGGTACAGTTACAGCCATACACAGAGCACAGAGCAACAGCACACCCAGTCAGAGTGCAAACCCTCTGGCTTTCACATCTCCCTGAAGGCACACAGCTCCTGCTGTATCACCTGGCTCAGGTGAACATTCTATTCAAAAGCTCTGGAGTGTGTGCGTGTGTTTAATGTTTACTTATTTAGTTTTGAGAGAGAGAAAGAGGGAGAGGGAGAGAGAGAAATGGGCAGAGAGAGAGGGAGACAGACTCTGAAGTGCAGAGCCCGACATGGGGTTTGAACTCACGAACTGTGAGAACCTGAGCAGAACTGAGAGTCGGATTCTTAGCCAACTGATCCACCCAGGTGCCTCTGGTATGTTTTTCTATCAAACCCTTATCCACACTCTGCCAGCCCAACAGGAGCAAGTAACTGATGACAACTCCAGCCTGTTCCAGAATGTTCACTGTGAGACAGGATGAATCCGAGGTTAGTCTCCCAAAGTCAGTCTCCCAGGCATCCCTGGTCTCCAGCAGAACTACATGTGAGGCCCTTGAAGCCACTTCCTACTGCAGTCAGTCACCATGGGGACTAAATTCATTTCAGAACCACAAGAGGTCAAAGAGTTTATCTTCCATAGTCTTGCTGAAAAAATAGTGACTTGGGAATTGACTCAGAAATTGAAAAATGAAGCTAAAAAAGAAGAATTTAAGAACAATGTGGATTGGAGCAGTGTCTACAATAACAACAACAGAAAGAATGATTCCATGGAAACAACGGAAAGGCGAATTAGATGACAATTGTACAGGGAGTTTATAAAACCATTGGCCCAAATTAGAAAGTGAAGTCAAAGGACTCCAAGATGACTATCTCCAAGAAAAAAAAAAAAATGGATTTCATTGAACAGATAGTATTAAAAACCTGGAAATATCCAGGAATTAAAAAGGCATTTATTTCTCTCAATCAGAAAGAAGGAAAGAATTAGAAATTCCAGGAAAGGCAAACAAGCAAAGGTGAGAAAAATCCCAGTGCAAAGACAGAGAGCAAACTAAAATGGCATGGTTTTGAGCAATGCTGGAACGTGAGAGAATTTACTTGCTCCATGGGCTCAAATATTCTTTGAACTGATCAGGATTAGTGACATAGGATTTCATTGTATTTGCTTCTGCAATAAGTGAAAAATACATAACTATAATACCGATGGTGATGTTTTCTTTTTTAAAGTCAATCTGTAGAGAAGACATGAGACATAATTACAGGCACATGAAAGAATTTAAATGTCCAAACCTTGTAAAAATGGTAGTCTGTAACTGACTAGGAAAAAGTGGAAGATGTTACATTGGCTCTGACGTGCCTGTTCCTCTGGCAGTGACCATCTCAAATTTACTGAACTGAAATTTGAGTATATTGTCTAGTTCAATCTACAGTTACTTACCACTTGCCTTCCACATGCCATGCATTGCTCTGGGTCTTAAGAGACAACATTCAGCATGTCTACAGTGCTGATAGGCAGGTTTCCTGCCCTTGGGGGGCTCATGGGACACTAGAGGGAGAATCCAAGTGACAGAAAGTCCCATCTTTGACAGCAGACTAAGAGTGGAAGACTCCATAACAATTATGGTAAAAACCAAAGAAAAAATAAAGTTAGAAATGGTTAAAAGCGCTGGCCTCTAGAAAGTAAGACTGGTCGGTGGGGGAGTGGAGTTGAAGAATGAGTCTTTTTACTTGACTCAGTTTGCACTACCTCACATTTTTCTAAGTATAAGGATTATTTTAAGCATAATTTTAAAAACCTGTAATAAAGCTTCTTCTAACCAGCACGATCACAGTGGTTCACAAGAAGTGCAAATGCTGCATAAAAGGCCTGATGTCAGGACTTCAGGATCCTGAATTTTGAGCAAAGAATGTGAAATGGTGCAGCTGGGAGCCATTTGCTTCAATATGCACTGAGAAGATTTTGGTCCTATAATTGTGCATCTGGATATTTTAATAGTGGTATGATGTGAAGTGAGACTCTAAAAACATACTGTGTTGCCTTTTCTGCTTTATTTATTGCTGTAAGTTGACTTAATTTTTCAAGCAGTATACAAATATTTTCAAAGGTGTTGTGAAAAGTTGTTTAAGAAAGTACATACTTGGGGCTCCTGGGTGGCTCAGTCGGTTAAGCAACCAGCTTTGGCTCAGGTCATGATCTCGTAGTTCATGAGTTCAAGCCCTGCATGGGGCTATCTGTTGTCAGCTCAGAGCCCACCTCGGATCCTCAGTCCTTCCCCAACCCCCGCCCCTGACTTACTTGCTCTTCCTCTCTCTCTCTCTCTGGAAAAAAAAAAAAAAAAAAAAGTGCACACTGTCTATGTATGAAAAAAACATGTTTGAGTAGTTCAACCCCTCTTACAGCCCATATCTAATAGTATGTTGGGATCTAACCATCGTGGGCTACAATGATCTCCAAAAAGATGTGTCCAGAGGTCCATTTTGCCTGACCCTTCCGACCCCTCTCGTCATTCTCTCCCAGAATACCTGCAGCTGTCCCTTCATAGCTCTAGAACTCTGGGAGAAGGAACCGCCATGGGGAAGAATGGCAGGGGGCAAGGGGTCCATTTCAGGACTGGGTGGGGTGAGAGAGAATGAGGGGCACTGAGAAAGACCAGCTCTGATCTGGGAGGGGCTCTGAGGGGGCATTAGGTGAGCAGTGAGGGGCAGAGCACAACGGATCTTCCCCTAAGGCAGGAGAGGATATGGGAGCAGTGGGAGAGCTCATGTGGAGTTTAGGGCAGTGAACAGAGCAGCTCCAAAGGGACGGGCAGGAAGGCTTGCAAGGCAGGGATGTGGTGAAGGAAAAGTGAGGGGAACACAGCCATAGCCTTGTGGTGAGAGATGAACTGCTGTGACGGTAGCAGGCATTGCTCAGGAAAAGTGGGAATCCCAGGGTCTGCCTGGGGAAGACACGTGTTCTATCTTGAGAGGCTTTGGCTACATGGGCCAGGGTCCAAGCCCACCCAGGGACTCCATGACATAGAATGGAGATTTTGTTTCATGAACCCAGAGCCATAAAGAATATGATCAACAAGTCATAAAAGCCTCTCAAGGGCTACCCCTGACCTCAGTGGTGCTCAGTTGTGTGTCTGTTCTGTGGCCTACTTCCCGGCAACCTCGGCTCTCATCCTCAGAGCAGGTGTATGCGAGCAGTCATTTCTGCCTCCACCTCCAGTCTGTCCTGGGACATGGGTGTGGATCACAGCTCACGGACACTGAAGAAACACAGAGGGAGAATGTGTCTGTACTTGACCATCTGAATCAGAGCATTGTGCTTTCAGGAAAAGATGCTGCCTTCCCCTGGCCTATGTTTTCAGGACTCACGTTCATAACCCTGTCATCAAGGGAGGTGACAGCTTCCAAGTACTGTTAATTCTAGACCTGTCATCAACCGTTTTCCCTTGCAGGGCTCGAACACAAAGAACCATGAGCCATGATTGCCTTCTTTCTGCTGTGTAGGAAGAAACATGACTGATTCTTTCCACCCCGAGCTTTCTGAGAGTCGGTGTCCTGTGCCATGGGCTTTGGAAACAGGCTGACCCAGGCTTGCGTTCCAAGGTTACCATTTTCTAGCTGTGCAGCTTGCAAATAATTCATCTGAGCTGTAATTTTTTTTAAATTAACAACTCAATATTAATAATTATCTCTTTGTGTTATATGGAGAATTAAGTGACATAATATGCATAAAGTACCTAATTCAGAGTCTGGTACATTGTACTCATCTTTGTTCTCCCTTGCCTAGACATAGTTGGTGTCAAAGGTATCCTTGCCCTCATTTCCTGGTAGGAAAGTGGGACTGCAGGATCCAGCTGCCTCCCCTACCCCTGAATCAGGTCCACACCCCCTCATCACTGCCTGCACATTCTAGGGTACGGTTTTCAGTCAGACCCTCCCTTCTTTCTGTTTATATGATAAGCATGCTGCAAACAAGTGGCAGTCTCTGGTTCTTGTCACATCTGTCTTGAGTTGCCATGTTCCCCAAGTCTGTATGGGGTATGTAGCTGGATGTCCAATGCCCACTAAGTCAGCATTAAAGCTAGGTCTCAATCCAGTCCCTAGACTAGCTCCCCAAGGCTACTCCAGGCTCCCTCATCAACCCAGCAGAGCTTGCACACCAAAACCTCAATTCCAGTTTCTCCTTCTCTGAGCTCACCCCATATGGGCACTTGTCTCCTTCAGCTGCTGGAAAAACTCCCAGATGTGAGAGCAAATAAGTCTGCAGGACCATTCTGCCCTCTTACTGGAGATCAGCATCCCAGATTCAGAAAGACCTGGGCCCCAGACACAGCAAATGTTCTGAGAAACCTGCTTTTTCCTCTTTTCTTCTCTGTTGCTGTGATACTCTATTTTTTAGAGATCCCAGCTGTTGAAAAACATACTTTCTATCAACAATGCTGGCAATTTCAACATAAGCTAGTGGATGAGAAAGCAGGCTTTAAAATTTGGATAGAACTAGATGTGAATTTTGTACAATTTACCAGCTGTGGGACCTTGAGCTAGTTAATCTCTCTTCTTATCCAAAACTGAAAATGATAGTATCTATAGCACATGTATTTCATCATTTGGTTGCAAGTGAAGAAATCTGAGTGGTCTAAACAAAAAGGAATAGAGTTTCTCTCACCTAGCAAGAGCTCTGGAAATGGTGACTAAGTGTGTTGTTTCAGCACCTCAATAACATCTCCCTGATTCTTTTGGCCTTTATCTCATCCTTATTGCCTCATGCTTACAAAATGGCTGTTGTGGCTCCAGATACTACATTTATATTCAAGGTGCCTATATCTTTCCTTTTAACAGGAATATTGAAGCCCTCCCAGTAGTCCTTGTGCTGGACTTGTTTTTAGATCCTATTAGCCAGAACTGGGACATATGGCAATTCATAACAAGAGAGCTGGGAAAATGGGGAATATTAGTGACTTAGACCAAACAGAATTTGTATCTTGGGGTTGGGCACATTGCAGCTCAGGGGGAAAAATGTCAGGGTTACTGAATGTGATTCTATGATTTATTATAAGAAAGATATCTTTGGTCTTTGTCCCCATGTCTGGCACACAACTCAAAACCCTTGGAATTTCCGGTGTTGAGAGTTTATCATTCTTTGTTATGTTAATGAGGCAAGTGTTGGAAAACACCTTAGGATGGGGGCTGGTTGCCAATGGAGCTGATCTTTCAATTTTGATTAAAGGGCTAGAACTTTCACTCCCCACCTCCCTGCCCCCCACCCTGATCTTGGGGGAGGGGAGACAGGCTGGCGGTGGAATCAGTTGCAATGGTCAATAATTTAATCAGCCATGCCTATGTAATGAAGCCTCCATAAAAACCCAAAGTACAGGGCTCAGAGACTTTCCAGGTTGATAAATGTGTGGAGATGTGGGGAGAGTGGCTTGCCTGGGGAGGACATAGAAGCCCTATAGTATTCTCACACACCTTGCTCTATGCATCTCTTCCATTTGGCTTTTCCGGAATTATATCCTTTCATAATAACGTGGTAATCTAGTGAGTAAAATGTTTCTCTGAGTTCTGTGAGCCAATCTGGCAAATTAATTGAACCCAAGAAGAGAGTCCTAGGAATCTCTGATTTCTAGACATTTGGTGAGAAGCACAGGTAACCTGGCCATGTGACTGGCATCTGAAGTGGGGGGTGAGTTCACAAGGGTAGTTGTATGGGACTGAGCACTTAACCTGGAGATCCAATACTATCTCCAGGCAGATGGTGATAGAACTGAGTTGAATTGTTGGACATCCATGTGGTCTCCAGAGAAGTGCTGGTGTGGGTCACCCACATTGGAATGGAGTCTCAGAACCATTTTCCCAAGTAAGAGGGAGGTATGGCTAAAGGGCAAGTAACCAAAGAAGTTTGATTCGACACAGGGTTGCAGTAACAAATTTAAGGATATTTGTAGGGGCGCCTGGGTGACTCAATTGGTTGAGCTTCTGACTCTTGTTGGTTTCAGCCTAGGTCATAATCTCATTGTTCATGGGTTCAAGCCCCATGTTAGGCTCTGTGCTGACAGTGCAGAGTCTGCTTGAAATTCTCTGTCTCTCTGACCCTCCCCCACTCATGTGTGTGTGCTCTCGCTCTCTTGTTCTGTCTCTAAATAAACTTTAAAAAATTGATTAAAAAAAGAACATTTGTAAAGTGCTTAGCACAGCGTCAGACTTATAAGTAGTACATTATAGCCATTATTATCAATAAAATATAAGTTATTGGGGCACCTGGGTGGCTCAGTAGGTTGAGCGTCCAACTCTTGTTTTCTTTTCAGGTCATGATCTCAAGTCCATGAGTTCAAGTCCTACATCAGGCTCTGCACTACAGTGCAGAGTCTGCTTGGGATTCTCTCTCTCTCTCTCTCTCTGCCCCTCCCTAGCTTGTTTTCTCTTAAAATAAAAACTTAAAATATATATATAAATTGCCAAAGTTGATTGGTCATGCCCTATATATCAGCTGTACACCACCACTAGCTTAGTACTTGTTCATTCTTTTAGGCACAAATATCACGTACCAACTTTGTACCAGGTACAAGGCTAGGTACAAGTAATAATTTTTCTTCCTGAATCCCTGGGGTCTCCAGGCCTCAGAAACTGAATTTCCATGCCTCTGGGCTCATGTTCCCCAGCTGGAACCTCATATGCAAGCTCTTGCAGACCCGTGGATCTGCCCTTTTCCCTCCAGAAAGTCAGAAGCCACAAGAATGGTTTCTACTTAAGGGCAGCACAGTAATTTGTGTCACATCCACACCTTCCTTTTTGGATTTTGAGATCCCCTGAACATAAATGTGAATGAAGCAGACACCCGAAGAGCTAGCAGGGAACTCTCCACTAAGCACACACTTTTCAGGGGCACCAAACAAGGAGCTTCCCCGGAATCTGTCAACTCTTCATTCAAACGTTTGCCAAGCACGGGCTGCTCATAAGCAAACCTTCTCTGCTGGACCCCAAGAACACTCTACAGGGCCCGTTCCAAAGCACATCCTTGGTTTCATCAGCAGTGAGGTCCGCAAAGCAGGCCTCACTATCCTCCATTAATAAAGGTGTTAGGGTCCATAAAGTGGCTGTCCACAGTCCAGGCACTGTACTAGGCACTGTATATACATTCTCTCATTTAACCTTCATGCACTGCCAGATGGGTACTATTATCTCTAGTTTACAGTTGAGCAAACCGAGGCCCAGAAAGGGTAATTTACCTAAGGTCACACAGAGAGTCGATGGCAAAGCTACACCTGAAACGGAGACTCCAATTTTTTTAAATGTTTTTATTTCTAATTGAGACAGAGAGAGACAGAGCATGAATGGAGGAGGGACAGAGAGAGAGGGAGGCATAGAATCTGAAACAGGCTCCAGGCTCTGAGCTGTCATCAGAGAGCCCGATGCAGGTCTCAAACCCACGAACCGGGAGGTCTTGACCTGAGCCAAAGTGGGATGCTTAACTGACTGAGCCACCCAAGCGTCCCTGGAGACTCCAATTTCTTTCTTTCTTTCTTTTTTAATGTTTATTTATTTTTGAGACAGTGCAAGCAGGGGAGGGGCAGAGAGAAAGGGAGACACAGAATCTGAAGCAGGCTTCAGGCTCTGTGCTGACAGCTCAGAGCCATGTGGGGCTTGAATCCATGAACCATGATATCATGACCCGAGCCGAAGTTGGACGCCTAGCTGACTGAGCCACCCAGGTGTCCCAAGACTCCAATTTCTAATCCCAAATACGGCCTTTGGGGCTATATGGTCCATCATTACACGCATTTTCTGGAATAATGTTCCTGCTCTCAATCTTTTTATACTGAGTAAAAGTTTTCTAGACAAAGATAGTATTACTGAAGCTAGGAGTATGGATGTCAATCACCTACATTTTCTATAGTTGCATTTATAGAAATGACGGAATTACATTAAGTGCCTTACTTGTGCCACAATTATATTTTTCTTTCCCTTCCTGTATCTCACCACCAGCATCACCACTTTGCTCTCCTTTTTGCCACAGAAAAAGCTATTAGAGGTAGTGTTAGAATGAGTCTGACAACAGAATTGCAAAGAATCACCGAAGTGGTGTCAGAGTCAGTCCCAAGTGCTGTGCACCTCATCTCAGCTCCGCATGTACCAAGGACACATCTGGAAGAATATTGTGGAAAGAGTGGTAGGAATAAGGATGGAAATAACCAATAGGCTGAAAACAGCCTGTTTAAATCTGGTAAGTATTAGGAGGAAGTGAAATAAAATACACCCTGAAATGGAGATGGGGCAGAGCAGTTTCCCTTTACTTTGTTCCTGATGTGGAGATTACAGAACAGCAGCATGACCTACCTTGGAGCCAGAGGGGTTGGGGGGGGGAGTTAGAGGGGCCAGCGCCACATGGAGAGAGGGAGGGGAACCAATTCGCTGTGTCCTATGCACAACTGAACTGTTGGTCTGACCCGCTTGGTCTGGCCAGACTTCAAGCATGGCCTCATTTCCCTTCCAGCGCATTAGGAAACTGAAGGGAAGCCCCAGACCAGGTTATTCCTGAAAGATTTCTGAAACTATACCCCGCATGCTATCTCATCCCATTGTACTTTATGTCAATGTCATGTCAGAAAACCAGGGCCCACCTTGGGGTCAACACAGAACAGAGATTCCCAGCAGATATGCTAACACTCTCTAGCCTCACATGGAAGTTCACTCGATCGTGAAATTTGAACCCAAGAATTCTTGCAAGAAAATTTGGTCCCGCTGCTCCTGCAGGTCCCAGTGTCCCTGTGACTGTCCTCCAGTCTTTCTGGAAGCCAGGGCCACATGCTGCCATCTTTGTTTCTTGTCAGGACAATGCCAGACATTGTCTGGTAACATCAGCTTTCTCTAGGACAGATGGGTGGGTTCTTTCTGTTCCCTCCTGGAGAAGGGAAGTGAAGGGGCAGGTCCCTGAAGCGCAGGGGACTTTAGACAGAATCACAAAGCCCAGAAAGCGCAGTCACAAGCTGAGAATCTTCTTTTTGTTGGGTGTGGGAGGGATGGGGCAGTGTACAGTGACTACGCATATTTTTAATTTGAAAGAGACTAAAATAAGTAGCCATATGTGTTTGGGTGAAGTACAATAAACTGAGTGTCAAATACAGAAAAGGAACAGGACTGTGGTTCATTTCACTATCAATGATTCGCTCATACAGTCATTCACTTATCCATTTATTTATTCATTTCACATTCATGATTGTGTACCTGACATAGCTCTAGAGAGAAGGCAGAGAAAGACCCAAGGATGTGAGTACAATCCCCCTGATGTGTGGTAAGAGCTAGAGGAATCCATGAAGGGTTCACCTTCTAGCTGCTCTTTCCTCTTTCTCTCTCTCCTACTCACATCCTGCAAAAGTTTGATTGCTTATAATTTGCCTGAGCTTTTCTCATCCACTCTCCAGAGCTCTAGAAGCACTATCTAGAGCACCATTGAAACAAAAATGATGAAACTGATGATAATAGACAACACTTGTTGAGTACATTTTGTATGTGAAGTAATGTTTGAAGCATTTAAAATAGATTACCTCATTTATACATTATAAGAGTATGACATGTGAAGTAATGTTCGAACCATTTTAAATACCTTACCTTATTTATACATTATAAGAGTATGACAAGCTAGGTACTGTTAATATGCTTGTTTTTCAGATAAGAAACCTGAGGCATAAAGAAATTCATCAATTTGTCAGTGCCACACCTCAAAAAGGAGGGAGACTGGGATATGAAATGAATAAATGAATGGATGAGAAGTGAATGACTGTATAAATGGTTCATTGATAACGGAATGAACCACAGTCATGTTCCTTTTCTGTACGTGAGGCAGTCTAGTTCTGACGCCATTACACTATCTGTATAATGAATGAAGTTTTTGATCTCAGAGAAAATTTAAAGTATATGTAGTTTTCTTTGCTGATTTGAATGATATAATTTTAAACATCCAATAGTGGTTTCTTGTGAAATCTACTGGAAGCCTGTTCAGTGCTAAGCCCAGTCATTACAGCCCCTCTTGAAGCCAGGCTGTGTTTAGTCCTCCCCAAGCAGGGAAGAAACAAATTTTACTGAGAAGGTGTCAGTCACAGAACTAATAAACCATGGGGCCAAGGTTCAAGCCTGTGCCTAGCACATGGTCTTCAATAAGTATTGAACAATGAATAAATAAATGCATAAATAAAATGAAAAAGCTAGCAAGCAAGCAGTCAGGCAGGCAGGGCTGTGTAGCCCAAAAGTTCATGCTTCATCCTCTGTACTGGTGGTTTTAAATTGTGTGCCACAAAGGCCTCAGGTAATGTGAGGAGGGGGAGTGGAATAGCTACCTGTGAGCCTGGAGCTCTGGGCCTCCGATCCCTGCTCCAATCAGAGCATTTCTGCTTCTATATGTGTTAGGTATCGGAGGACAGGTGTCACCAAAAATAGTAGGGAGACCCAAGTATCTATCCCTCCACTGAAGAAAACATTAAGCTGTCAAAAATGATCAGAATGAGGAATATAATTTTTAAATAAGATTTGCAAAAACCAGGGAAATGCTAAATGAAGCAGCTGCTGCTAAATTTTAGTAAGAGCATGTGGTATTTTTCTCACCCACCTGTGATCCCCTATTCCCTTACTTGGCCCATGGCCATATTGATGGCAACTCCCATTCCTGTAGTTCAGTTTGTGGATGCCAGAGGGGCAATTCAAACTTTGTTATCAAAGAACAGTTGTGCATTTTGACCTATCTGGGCTTTTGGTTCCCTGAGTCACTGGCTCAGAGGCTGCCTTTGTTTTGACCCTCTTGGAGTTTTCTCAGGGAAGGAATGGCCTTCTGGGCAGCACTCACTGAAAGGATTTTAAGGCATTATACTACTGACAGTCCCCTGGGGCAAAGTATGTAGAATGGGACAAGCAGCTGACAGATTAAAAACTTGGGAAGGAGGAGCCTGAGGAGGAAGAGATCTAAAGGCATAAGGGCTGGGAACAGTTTCCAGTTATGCCAGGGAATTGGAGGCCATATACATGCCTAAGTCTGAATACATACTCAGAAAATGCCTGAGGTGATCAACTTCTAGTTGATCTTTGGGTTCCATGTGAGAGTTAAGACAATTGTAGTGGTTTGGCTAAACACTGAAGGACTGTAGTTCAGAAACAATCAGCAAAGACTGCAAATACCACCAAATATTTTCCATTTTGTTTTCTTTTTGGTTCCAAACACATAAAGAAATATCTCTCAGGTTCCTGGCTGAATGCTGAGATAATGGAAGGGAGATATGCGTGACCACACATGACAACAAATACACTGTGCAAAATTATTTGGAAAAGTCACTAAATAAGAGGATGATTGTAACTCACAATAAGCAACAATAGCACATCATGAGAAGGGGAAAGAATATGATTTCTAGAGTTATTACTTTATAATATTCAAAATGTCAAGTTTTCAACAAAAATTTAGGAGCATGCCAAGAAACAGGAAACTATAGTGCATTCACAGGAAAAAGAAAATAAATTGACAGAAATTGTCTCTGAGGAAGCCCAGACAGACAGATTATCTTGAAGGTGCTCAAATGAACTCTCTTGAAGATGTTCAAAGAACTAAAGGAAACCAGGAGAGGAATGTCTCAACAAAAAGAGAATTTCAATCAATAATAAAAGAAATGAAATAGAAATTCTGGAGCTGGAAAGTACAATAGCTAAAATGAAAAATTCACGAGAGATGTTCAACAGAAGATCTGACAGGCAGAATAATCAGTAGCTTGGAGATAGTTCCATTAAAATTATCCAGTCTGAGGAGCATAAAGAAAAAAGAAAGAAGAAAAGTGAACAGAGCTAAAGGGACATGTGGAACATCATCAAAAGTACCAACATACATATTATGGGAATCCCAAACAGGAGAGGAAAGAGAGAAAGAGGCAGAACAAAATATTTGAAGAAATAATGTCCCAAGAGTCCCAAATTGATGAAAGACATGAATCTACACCTCCAAAAAGTTCAATGAGCTTCAGGTGGGAAAAAGTCAAAGGCATCCACACTGAGACACATTGTAATCTTGAAAGCAGCAACAGAGCAGCAACTAGTTATATGCAAATGATCCTCAATATAATAACAGCTGATTTCTCATCAGAAACCATAGAGGCCAGAGGACAATGGGGTGACATATTTAAAGTAGTGAGAAAAAGAAAAAGAAAGCCTCTCATCCAATAATTCTATACCTGGCAAAACTATTCTCCAAAATGAGGGGCGTCTGGGTGGCTCAGGTCATGATCTCATGGTTCATGGGTTCGAGCCCTGTGTCAGGGTCTGTGCTGACAATGAGCTCAGAGCCTGGAACCTGTTTCTGATTCTGTATCTCCCTCTCTCTCTCTGACCCTCCCCTGCTCACGCTGTCTCTCTCTCTCTCAGAAATAAGTAAAACATTAAAAACAATTTTTTAAGTATTCTCCAAAATGAAAGAGAAATTAAGATATTCACAGATGAACAAAAACAGAGTTTATTGTTTGCTGACCTGCCTTAGAGGGTATAACAAAGGGAGTCTTTCAGAATGAAATGAAAGGACACTAGACAGTAAGTCAAAACCATATAAAGAAATAAACATCAGCAAAGGTAACTACATAGGCAAATATGAAAAACTGTATTATTGTATTTTTTGGTTTATAATTCCTTTCTTTTCCTAAATGATTTAAAATACAAATGCTATGGATACTGTTTCATTTTATGGACTCATTAAGTTCTCTAAGTCTCCCCTCATGGTCTAATAATTTCCTCTCTCTTTCAGCTTCATTATTTTCCATAATTTTATCTTCTATATCACTTATTCTCTCTTCTGCTTATTCAATTCTCATTGGGACTGTATCCAGCCAGTACTGCATCTCCGTTATAGCATTTTTTATTTCAGCCTATTTTAGTTCTTCCATCTCTGCAACGAGGGTTTCTCTGGTGTCTTCTATACTTTTTTCAAGCCCAGCTATTAGTCTTATGATTGTTGTTCTAAATTCTTGTTCATATATATTGCTTATATCTGTTTTGAGCAAGTCCCTGGCTGTGATTTCTTCTTGACCTTTCTTTTGGGGAGAATTCCTGTCTTATCATTTTGGCTAAGTTTCTGTCCTTTTCATGTTTTAAAAGCTTGTTATGTTTCATGCATCTGAAATTACTGCTATATCAAAAAGGGACACTCTCTAGGGCCTGGCACTTCAGGAAGTGTTTCTGGTTATGCTGTGAACACTCTGCTGTTGAGTTTTGACTGCTCTTTCCTACTGGTCAATCCTCTGCAGAGCTCCTCCTTGCTTTCAGTAGGGAGTGTTTAGACCTTTAACTAAGTGTGCTTTGATTTGTTTGTTGAAGTAATCCTGGGAAAAGGGCGGGGAGGAGACAGTCTGACCCCCCTCCCCCCAAAAAAAGAGAAAAGGAAAGAGAAAAAAAACAACAAATGGAGAATCAAAAAACCATAAGGCTGATTCCACAGAAAAAGAAAGGAAAAAAAGAAGAAAGAAAAAGAAAAAGCCCAATTCAAAAAAAACGAGAAAAAAAACAAACAAGAAACTATGATCCTGATTCCAAAAGAAAAAAAGGAAAAGAAAGAAAATTAACCCTATTTCTACCAGAACTGCAGGTATCATTTTGAAGGTTAGTATCCAAAACCCGTAAAGAACTTACCAAACTCAACACCCAAAAATCAAATAATCCAGTGCAGAAATGAGAAGACATGAATAGACACTTTTCCAAACAAGATATCCAAATGGATAACACATGAAAAGATGCTCAACATCAACATCATTCATCATCAGGGAAATACAAATCAAAACCACAATGAGATAGCACCTTATACCTGTCAGAATAGCTAAAATGAACAACTCAGGAAACAACAGATATTGGTAAGGATGTGGAGAAAGGGGGAACCCTTTCTCACTGTTGGGAATGCAAACTGATACACTGTCTGGAAAACAGTATGAAGATTCTTCAAAAAGTTAAAAATAGAACTACCCTGTGATCCAATAATTTCACTACTAGGAATTTATCCAAAGGATGTAAAAATGCTGATTCAAAGAGGCATATCCACCCCAATGTTTATAGCAGCACTATCAACAATAACCAAATTACAGAAAGAGCCCAAATGTCCATCAACTGAAAAATGGATAAAGAAGATGTGGTATATATATACAATGCAATATTACTTGGCAATCAAAAAGAATGAAATCTTGTCATTTGCAACAATATGGATGGAATGGAGTGTATTATGCTAAGCAAAACAAGTCAGAGAAAAACATGATTTCAGTCATATGTAGAATTTAAGAAACAAAACAGATGAATATAGGAGAAGGGAAGGAAAAATAAGAAAAACAGAGAGGGAGGCAAAGCATAAGAGACTCTTAAACACAGAGAACAAACTGAGGATTGCTGAAGGGGAGTTGGGGGAGAGATGGGCTAAATGGGTGATGAGCATTAAGGAGGGAACATGTTAAGGATGAGCACTGGGTGTTGTATGTAAGTGATGAATCACTGGGTTCTACTCCTGAAACCAGTACTACATTGTATGTTAACTGACTTGAATTTAAAAAAAAAATACAAATGGATAAAATAATAAGTTTATTTCTGTGAGCCGCACCGGTCTCGCTGGATGACAGTCACAGTGAGGAGATGGCAGCGTTTGCACAGCTCCTGCCATGAGAAACGAAAACTGGTATCTCTTTCTGCTACTACCGGCTCATGTTGGAAATGAGGCTGCTGGTATTGACCAGGCCTCACAATATTCCAGATCAGACCGATATTCCCCACACAGATTCCTCGTAAGGAAAAGCACCTTCCTGCCTTTTCAAAAGAGATTTCAGATGAAAGCACTGTGGATGATTGTCAAAAGGCTCTTCCTATGGGCCTTGCAGATCCAAGACTTAGACAATAAAGAGGTTAAGAACACAAGAGTTACAATAGAGCCTGGCCCTGAGACAAAGAAACTAATTTAGAGTTAAGGACAGATATCCACCCCCACCCAATTGTTTCTGCTTGGATCACCAACCCCCAAGGCATCTTGTGATCAGTATTCGGAGTGACTTATTTTGGCCTTGAATATGCTGATTGCACGCTGTGAAGGAACCTATTGTAGGAACTACCTCTTTTGTGATTATGGGAGCAACATTGTGTTTCCTGAAAGAGCTGTTTTTCTTAATACTTCTCCTTAAACAAACAAGCTATTGACCCCTGCTCACAAAGAACTAACTTCATGCTTTTTATGCTAAAAACATTGTCTTGTGTGCTAAAGAGACCTCCCTTCCCCATAGGATAAGCATCTAAATCCCCTCCCTCAATCACTATTGATAAAGGTTATGCAGGAGTCTTCTGCAAATCTATGTTCTGGGAAATTCTTACATATCAAAGAAGTTTGTCATCAGAAATCATTGTCTAAGGCAAATGCCACTTCTGTGCCATCCCCCAAACACTTAATTATAAAATAAAGTTGAGCCCCAGTCAGAGCAGAGATGCCTGCCTGGTGACCAGAAAGAATCTTGGGCTCTCTCATCCCTCCCTCGCCGACACTGTCCATCCTTTAGGGTCCCCTGGACCTGCGGGAGCCGGCCTCTGGCAGTTTATGTTAACAGGAACACAATTTATAAAGATGTAATTTGTAACAAAAACAACATGAAGAGGTGTATGGACCTGTACAGGAGCAGATTTTTTTTTGTATGCTATTAAAGTTAAGTTGGTATCAATTCAAACTACATTGTTAGAACTTTAGGATGTTAACTGTAATCCCCAGGGTAATCATTTAGAAAATAACTTAAAATATGACAGACAGAGAGAGAGAGAGAGAGAGAGGAAATCAAAATGGCACACAAGAAAAAAATGAAAGAAGAATTTAGAGGTTCTCTGGCTTATTCTGCCAAAAGATGCAAGGATTGTCTTTCCTGGAATCTGACATGTAGCCTGTGGGCAAAATGAGACTACTCTGAACAGAAATTCAGCCCACACAAGACTTTTAGCAAAAATATAATATAAATGTGAAGTGTTAACTAAGTGATAGGCACGGCTCAGGCGCTTGATATGGTCTGAGCACTTTCCCCACTGCTGCTTGTGTGAAACTGATGCCCGTTGCCACATAGCAGCCCAGGACTTGCCTACATGTGATCAGCAAAGCACTCATGCTGTGATGTTGGTGGTTATAACACACACAAGGGCTGCTATGGTCAAATATGTTTGGAAAGTCTGGGTTAAGAGGAGTTCAAGAGCGGTCTTTATTGCAGGACACCTTGTTGTTATATATCATGTACAATGTTTTATGAAAGAATTTGTCATTTTGGAGATTGGATCTTCAGAGAACACCCTTTAGGAAACAGTTAAACATAGTATGTAGGTTTTCTATATCCCACGTTCTTCATGACCGTAGATGGGGTGATGGAACTTAGGGTTGCAGTGTAATAACCTGAGTGACATGCCTGGCCCAATGCCTAAGCAGGCACTTAAGACTTCGCAGAATTTATTATAAGATTTAAGTGCCAAGGAATAATTCAACAGACTTTTTTTACTCCTGTTTAATGTAAAAGTGGAGAACACAGATTTTGAAGCTAGATAGACCTAGACTCAAATCCTTATTTATTCCTCACCACTAATCATGGATTTTAATAAGTTCTACAAAACACCTGCACAGCAACATCTAGATTAGTGTTACTGAATAATAGGAGATGCTAACCTAGACAAGCTGACATATAAAACTGACTCTCACAATCTACTCTTGTCAGTGTGGCACCCATACACATCTTAAACCATACTTCATCTCCAAGTAAAGACGATAAAGTCATACTTCCACATGATATAGTTATCCCATATACAACCAGTAATATGCTAATCCATTCCCCCAGGAGGATTAAGATCCTTGGGTGATATTTACTCTTTTCCTTTGATATCCTATAATTTAAATACTGTGATATAAAGTTAACAATTACAGGATACCTGGGGGGCTCAGTCGGTTAAGTGTCTGACTTTTGCTCAGGTCATAATCTTGCAGTGTGTGAATTTGAGCCCCACATGGAACTCTCTGCTGTCAACATAGAGCCTGGTTTGGATCCTCTGTCCCCCTCCATCTCTGCCCCTCCCCTACCTGTGCTCTGTCTCTCTCAAAATAAGTAAACTTTAAATAAATAAAGTTAACTATTACTAATACATCTTGGGTTAGATGATAAGGAGATAAGACCTTCAATGGCTTGTATAAGCTGTGTGAGGTCATCTGTAAAGTAAGTTTATAATACCTATGCAGGGTTATTTGCTCATTCATTCAGCAATCATTTGTATTCATCAGTACAAACTGTGTAGTATACAGTATTGAACTGGACACAGTTTTTGCCCCTGATTAGTAAATAAGGCAATGAGAGGAGGTCTATCAAGAGTTTGGCACAGGGCTTAGACCAGAGTAATGCTTGAGAAACCTTAGTTGACTTCCCATTCCTCCAGGAATGGGGAAGGCACAGTTCTCAGAATAACCAGCAGTAGATTGTGTCCCTTCACTCTACCCAAAAGGACCATTCATCCTGCAGTAGAAAACCCAAGAAACTTATTCTGAATCCAAACAAACCACTATGCCAGGGAATTTGGAGGAGATAGAGAATTTCCACATTTCTGTGAATATGTGCAGTGCTTTGTGTTTAAGGATAATACAGTAAGATGACTCAGTGGTTCCTCTTAAGCCCCAGTGTCCATAGCAACCAGACATTCCACAGGCTTTGATTAGGAAAAAACACAAAATAACAACAAAACCAGAATCATCAACTCATTATGAGGAGACATTTAGCAAATTAAAATTGAGTTTTGTAAACTAAAGTATTTGAATATTCATAATCATTAACATTTTTCCAGAGAGTTAAATCTTAAGTAAACATAATACATTCAAGAGCTCCTCATAATGTTATATCATAATGGTTTATAATAGAGGTCATGGAAGAATCACAAAATTCTCTTTTCTAGAAATGCCAGCCACTTAATCATTGCATTACCAGAAGGCAATTTACCCACAGTCTGTTGCAAAATTGATTTTTCTCATCTCTACCTTGTCATTTGTGGGCACAAGGGCATGAGGAGTCAAATATTTGCCAACTTCAAATGATTCACTTTCTACCACTTTCTTTCCACAAACAACAAAACACATGGTGGTCCTTCCAATCCTTTTGTGTATTTTCTCAGATATTTCCAAAGTAAGACCAAGATCGAGACATAAAGACTAAAACAAATCTAGAATATTTATATTTATTTGTGTGTGTATATTTATTTCCTTTAGTCTATGAAATATAAGCTGATCCAATTCCATTCTTTGAACTTGAAATTGTGTACGTGACTTACAGAAAAACAATTCACCAGCCACATTTGCCAAAGCTCATTGCTAATAGAGCTATGGGGAGTCAAGAAGATGAGCCAGAAGAGACCTCCCAAGCATAGGTCATTTATTAATAAGAGATGAAAGACAGGAAAACAATTTAAAAAAAAAAGGTGGACATCCAATAGGCTTGTACACCACATACACATAACTCTTATAACTCTAACCACAAAAACTGAGGCTTCCTAGAATTTGTCCTGGTATGCTTCTTAGTAAAACTGAATCATAAAAGAGACTCCTTCTTACCAAAAAGAATTACTTGTTCATTCAGTAAGCACCTAGTGAGTGTCTACCCTGCACCAGGCCCTCGGTTACAGCTGTGAAACTGATAGACACAGTCTCCCCTGGTCCAGGAGCTTTCAGACCAGTAGGAAACATGTAAGTCAGTAGGCAATTTCAAAATAGTGTGGCTTCATAATCAAGATCACCCACAGGTTGTGAGAGCACCAGGAGGGACACCTTAGACTTGGACTTCTTTGAATGTGTACTGTTTCAATCTGACACCTAAAAAATAAGGTGTCTGATAAGAGAAGCACTAAGAGTGTTGAGGATAGGGGCAAGGTCCCAAGTAAAAGGGGACAGTATGTGTGAAGGCCTGGAGCAAGACTGACCACAGAATGTGGAAAGCATTACAGATAGTTCAGTTTAGCTGGGGCTTGGGACTCCTGTCTCTTTTTCTTACCAGGAAAGAGAGGATTGTGGTTACAATTTTAAGGCTAAAACCAGCAGTGGCTCACATCTCATAGATGGTGAGGGAGGCACTGGGGAGAGAGCACAGTGGTGCTAAGAGTCACGATCTAAGCAGCTATGCCTGGACAGGACCTCTAAACCATACGTATTATATCCATGTAAATTTGTCCCAGTCTAAACATATTTAAGAATGTTTCAAGATCCTCTGAGAGGAACTACTCATAGGTCTGTGTCTTTCCAAACAAATTTTCAATTTTAAATACACTAGGCAGGTGGGATGGGACATTCAAGGGATGAGTTCTGGGAATTGGACCATAAGAGCACTGTCCACAGGCTCAGAAAGACTGGGTTCTACACACAGATTCAGACCCCTGTGGATTGTCAGATGTGGCACATACCACTCAATCATTTATTCAAACATTTAGAGGCTCTTACATACACCGTCATCTGTGCTGGTGGCTAGTAGCTGAAGGAGGAGATGAAGTCCTCACCCTCAGGGAACTCCAAATCTACAACGGGAGGCAAGCAAATATGCAGGAGATTATACTACCCCGTAATAAATGCAATACTAAATAATAGTACAGAAAGCCATGGGAGTCCACGGAAGGGACCCTAACCCAGGGAGAGGCAAAGGCAGGCTTCCTAGGGATGCTGCTGCTTGACTGGAGCCCTAACAGAGGAGCACTTGAGTGAAGCAGCAGGGAAAGGTCATTCCTGGCAGATGCAGGAGCAAATTCAGACAGTGACAAGGGTTTCATCATGGCCCGTGTGTCGGGTGAGGATGGGATTGGGAGGAAGAGGAATTTCTGGAGTAACCAACTGCCAGGACATGAAGAATTCCCCATGTCACGTTGAAGAATTTGCATGAGGTGGGAGAGGAAAAAAGAGTCTAATACAACTCCTTGACCATGACCTGGATGATGAGAGGAATAGCGCCCCAGTAACCAAGATAGAAAAGCAGATTGAATGAAGAGCTAAGAACACTGAGTCATATGAAGTGTAAGGTGCCTGTTGGAAATTCAAGTAACATACTCCTGGGCATAGGTCAGTAGACACACGCACATATCTGCCATTGTACAGGTCAGGACTGGAGAGAGATTTAGGCATTACCTGCATCGAGGAGATCACTGAAGCTACGTTGGGGGTGAGGCTGCACAGGGAAAGTATGGACAGTAGAAAGAAAAGAGGCCTAAGGAGAGTGTTCAAAAAAACACTTAAAAATGGCTGGTGGAGGATATGGAGCCTACCAAGGAGACAGAGAAGGAACAAGCTGAGATGTTGGGGGGAAACTAGCACACAGGAGAGCCCTGGGAATCAAGGGAGAGATGAGTGTTCAGAAGGTAGAAGGGATTCTATTGGCCAAAGGCACCTGAGAGTTCAACTATGATATGGAAAGACCCTTTCCATTGGGTAGAAAATTTTGGAGGTTGCTAGTGAAGTTGGCAAAAGCGGATTCTGTGGGATGGCAAGTGGAAGCTAAATAGCAGTGGTTTAGAAATGAATATGAGGTGACACAAAGAAGCCACAATGAACATCCACAGGCCTTTTAGGAAGCAAGGTTGGGAAGAGAGAGACAGGTTTGTAGCTGGGGTGAAACTTTGGATCAAGAGGTATTTTCAGGGAGGGATGTCAGGAGGATTGAAAGAGAAAGTATTGATCTTGGCTGCACACTGTAAAACTGCAAACCTTAGTTATTTCTTAAAATCTATTTCCCAGACGCCCAGCAGCAGCCCAGTTTGAATGTCACAATGAGCAATGAGACACTGGCACTGGGGAGACCGTGTTGAAGAGAGAAGAATCTAGCAGCCTGAGAAGAAAAATAAATAGGAGAATAAAGACATTAGTTCTTTGTGACATAACTTTCTTCCATCTCAGATTTTCAGCGAATCACTTGCCGGTGGGACTTTGATGTCTTTCTGTCTCAACCTACTTGGAATCTCTTCAACACCTGACAGACTTCACACTCATTTCCTTTTGTTATGCTTAGACCTAGAAAGTGGTCTTTTCAAATGGTGATGAAATGGCCCGGCATTAACACACTGAGATCTCACAGAACTCATCAGAAACTGCAGATGTTCCCATGTGGAAGTCAGAGGGTGAGGGAAGACAGTTGAAGGGGAATGGAAGGCAGAGGGGGAAGAAAAGGGAGAGAGAGAGCTTGGTGAGGAGAGAGGACAGAACAGAAAATGAGAGGTCATTTTAAACGCCAGGTGCGGATGGGATAAAGGAAGGGAGGGAAAAGGGAAGGGCGAGGAGAGGGGTTAGCTCAGGTTTCCCTATGGAAGCATGTGAATTAAAACAGTGTGGATAGTTTTATTCTCTGCAGGTACTTTCTGCTCATTTCCTCAGCAAACATGTGTTGACTAGCCACTCCGGGCCAGGCACTGTGTTCGGTACTGTGAGCACTCCTGTGGTAAATTCCACGACAGTGACAAGCATAAGACCCCAAAAGAACAATTCAACAACCCTGGGGGGAACCACACAAGCTCCCTGAGAAGCCATCTGTTTTCTGAGCTCAGGAGCCAGTAGGAGTTACTGGCCACAGAGAGCAAGCCCTGAGAGAACAGCCGGGCAGAGGAGAGCGCTGGGCAGTTAGGGGTATGAGGGGTGAGAGAAGGGACCACAGCTTAGCATGGGAAAGTAAATGTGGACCAAATTTAACAGGGTTCTTATGACATGTTAGGGATTTGGGACTTACTTTAAGCCTAGAAGGGTTTTAAACATGGGAGTAGCTTAATCTTTACCTTCTTTTAAAAAGAAAGGTTTATTTAGTGTGTGTGTGTGTGTGTGTGTGTGTGTGAGAGAGAGAGAGAGAGAGAGAGAGAGAGAGAGAGAAAGAGAGAGAGAGAGAGAGGGAGGAAGGGAGGGAGAGGACACAGTAGGAGATGGGTAGAGAGAGAGGGAGAAAGAGAATCCCAAGCAGGTTCTGAGATATCAGTGCACAGCCAGACACAGGGCTTGAACTCACAAACCGTAAAATCATGACCTGAGCCAAGTGAGCCACACAGGTGCCCCGAATCATCTTAATGTTTTCAGATCATTCTGAAGGGAAAAAACCTGCAGGCAAATATTGAACTGTGGTTAATAGGGATGCACAAATTATTTAGGAGGAAGTATACTGATGTTGGTGACTTACTTTGAAATGTGTGACAAATGTGACAAAAAGGAAGACTGATGGAAGGCCAGAAGGCCTGAAGGCTAGCTTGTGTGGGACAAGCACAGTGAAAGGGTGATGATAAAATCCAAGTGGTGGGTATATGGGGGTTCACTGTAAAATTCTCTCAACTTTCTTTATGGTTGTAAACTTTCATAATAAAACACTGGGGAATTAGATCATTCTGGCTGCTGCTTGAATAAAGGTTTTAGAAAGGGGCAAGGGAGCCAATTAATAGGTGGAAGCAGTAATTGAGGCAAGACATGGTCACAGCCCAGAAATCGGGGAGAAACAGGGATGAAAGAATTGAACTGAAGAGACCCTTTGGGGGTGTGTGTGCTTGGGTGGCTCAGTCGGTTAAGTGTCCAACTCTTGATTTCAGCTCAGGTCATGATCTCACTGTTCGTGGGATGGAGCCTGAGCATTGGGCTCTGTGCTGATATCACGGATCCTCCTTAGCATTCTCTCTCTCTGTCCCTCCCCTGATCATGCTCTTTGTCTCTCTCTCTCTCTCTCTCTCTCTCAAGTGAAAAAAAAGATACTTAGGAAGTTTAATCAACAGTTTGGTGATGGAAAGGATGTGGAGGGAAGGAGGGCTGGAGATAAACAACAAACCTGCCTTAGCCACAAACCAATTATGAGTCAAAGATGGCCAATAGATTTTGGGGTGAAAAGAAGGACTCATAAGACCCATTAAGAACTCCGAATCACTAATGTCCCCTTCAACTGGCCTCTGACTTCAGATTCTCACCAGGAGATTCCTGGCACGAATTCTCTGCCTTCTTAGTCTGCTCTCAGAAGCCAGTGGGGCTGGGCCCCTCGGGCGACCTCAATAGCAGGGGGAGAACTGGAGAGTGACCTGCATGCTTGTGCCTGTGGGGGCTGGGCCGTCTTGCCCGGCTCTCCCTCCCCTCGGACCTGAGAGCCGCTGTCTGAGAGCTGCTCTGTTCTCGTCAATTTAAGTGTTCTGTTTTGTTTCTTCAGAGCATAATTGTCTGGGGTCAGCAGCTTCAAATGGCTTCATCCACAGCCAGCTTTAATTTAGCAGCTTTCAGTTACAAAACAGATGTCTCTGGAAGACTCCATCACAATAAAGCAAAAATGAGTTTTCCTCAAGGGCTGCTAGCTGCCTCTGCTGGAGCAGGTGTTGGCCTGATGGTTCTCTGAGAGGCAGCTTCCATAATGCCTCCCTTCCCCCCCTCACCTGCGCAGACTGTAATTTTAGCTCATTTCCGACAGCCTTGTCCTAGAGGCCGTTCGCAAGCCCCTCCTCGTCCTCCTTCCCTCCACGTGAAGGATGTTTATCAGAGGACCTGTTTTCCATTTCAGTAATTACTTTTGGGCTTCATTTCTGGATTCTTGTCCCTGTCACATCCACAGTCCTGGGAAACTCAATGTTAAACCCCAACGCTCTTTCCTCATCAAAGCTTACTGCCCGTGAGTGTTTGTTAGGACTTGGACAGGACAGGCCTATCTGCTCTGCCCTGCTGAGTGGACACGGGTGGAAAGAGACCCAGGCTGCAGAAATGCAGTTACTATTTGGTATCGGAACCCTAAGAGGGGGACCCCTAACTCTGCTTAACGCAGGGACGTGGGAGGCTGGGCCAGGAACCATCACTGTTCCCCAGTAAAGCTGGCACATTCCTCCAAGACACAATTTGATTATAGCATTTGACTTTTCAAAAAACAGACTTCACCTGGATGGCACCTAGCCCTTCAGTCTTGGAGGCTGCCCCCATCGGCTGGTCCTTAGGCATCAGATACGGGGTGCTGACCTGAGTTCAGATCCTAGCTCTCCCACTCCCCAGCCGAACCTCAGACTCCCCACAGTTAAATCAAGGAAGGCCTTCAGCTTAGGGGTCATTTCTAGGGGTGAGTCAGACTATATAGCAAAGACCCCAGCCTAGCGCCTGGGTCCTTTGTGGTGCTCAGACCTCAGTGGTTGTGATTAGCACAGTGTGGAGGACTCCATTTTCTGGCATGATGACTAATTCATGTGTGCACATCAATGACGTAGCTAAGCCATAGAGTGGGCTTTGTTTCCCTCAATTATAAAAATGCTTTTATTGTTCTCATTTCCTACGTATGGGTAATATGTCAGTCACTTTGGCTGCTTGTCCCTTGGAGAGGGGACTGGGCTCAAGAAACAGGCAAGAATAATGAAAACCTTTTCCAGTGTTTTCATTATCTTTTGGAGTCTCCCAAAAGTCCAGCCAAGTTTCCCAGCCTCTCCTTGTTGAGAAGGACTTTCTTGTGAACATTATCATTGCTGAGGACGCTTGCAGAATATCTCACGGGACAGGGGTCTCTGCATGCTAAGGGAGACGATTCCACGGGTTGTGAAGGGACTTTTTTGGTTTTGGCTGTGGTCACACATTTCAATTCTTGGTTCTCCAAGGCCCCACTTTATCTCTGGATCACTGTGCTGCCACGTCTGTTCTTGGGCAGGAACCTTAGCTCCTGTGAGCTGACAGAGGTCACTGTTACTCAAGCCACCAGGGGGTACCTGAGCTGACAAAGGGGCAGGAAGAGTTGCCAAACAGGGCGAAAAACACAGCACAGGATAAAGGAAAAGAATTAAACTGTTAAGACTTACTCTGTGTCAGGCACGATGCCAAGTCCTTTTGGTGTATTTTTTCTTTCGCTGCTTTCCGCCAGCCATCCCTGTTATAAAACAGCCCTCTCTACAGATAGGAAAACTTAGAGAGTTTGCCATTTTCTCCAGGTCATCCATCTGGCAAGGAGCAAAGCCGAGAGCAAAAGCCAGGAGCTGACTGGAGCCCGGGATCCCACCTACTACCTGGTCTCTGCTTCTCTGAGAAAGTGAAAGCCTCCGGCTGCAACAGAAGGCCCCTTGACCTCGGTGAGATGGAGGTGCTTAACTGGAGACACCTGGAGCTCTGTATTTGCACCTGGACTGGTAGGAAGAGGAGTGGGTGATAAATGGGCAAGATGGCAGCCTCCCGTCTCTGGAGGTGGGAGGGAGTGGCTCCTGCTTTGAAAGTAAGTATGAAGAAAGCACTAGAAGGGGCAGCATCTTTCCTTTCTTCCCCTGACACACCCGATTGTTTAAAGATACTGGGCGGCTGCCGCTGTGCCTGAGACTGGGGAGGGCAGCCACAGATTTGAACTTGAGGGTGGGCTTAGAAGGTGGGACGGGGTCTCCATCCCCAGACTGCTTGATGCGCTAAACTCAGGTGAGGCCAGAGGTTTTCAGTTTCACTTTGATGGGTCCGTGGTCCCTCCTGTAAGGCCTGGGGGACTGTGAGGCCAAGGGCTCCTGGGTGGGTGAGGGCTGAGGGAGCTTGGTTTCCCAGAGTGTTGGGCATTTGAGACAGGGTGCTCGTCTGCCTTTCTTCTTTTTGTCTCCTGTTCCCTTCTCTCCCGTTACCAGTACTGCCCAGGATAGAGTGGGAACACAGTGCTCAGCAAGGAAACGCCAGCCTTCTCACTGCTGTGGTGATGAGCTGACTTCGGGTGTGCAAGACTGGCACATCGGACGGCCTGCGCATGCTCCTTGGCCCGGAGGTGCCCGCAAGGCTGCTGGGTGCCCGGGCTCCTGCTCAGGAGGATTGGAGATGGGTTAGGGCTGGTGGAGGCAGAGGGGCTGCCATCATGGCTGGCCCCCGATGGTGTAAGGATTGCACTTGTGACACTACCACGTCCCGCCATGCCCTCTGTCCCCTGTAGAATCTGGTCATTTGCTCTGCTCCTCACCCGGAATTAAAGCTCTGAATTCCCAGCCCCTATGTCACAGAGTTGGAAGGTCTGCCTTGGAAGGGGAGGGACCAAGAAAAGCTCCCCCATAGAACAGGCTGGAGCCATTCCATTCGACCCTCCCTTACCTCAGGGCTGGTCTCTTCTGGGATTTCACTTATGTGTCTGCATCCGTTGAGGGTGGGTGTCAGAACTCTCAGGCTTGTTCCATCTGCTCTGACATTTTATGATGAAGCCTCACATAAAGGTCCTAGGAGCAGCCAGAGTGTCCTGGTCACTTGAGGGAGCCTTGAAACCCATACTCACGCCCTAGGACAGTAGAAGGAATGGAGCAGGTATCTCTTCTATCACACAAGCAAGTGGCTCTCCTCTCTGCAGTAGGCCATGGAACGGTGGTGGCAGCTCCTGTTAGGGCTGTGGACAGTCGCGCCCATCTGGGCTGGGGAGAAGCTGCTCGATGTCTGCATGAACACCCAACACCACAAGCGGAAGCCTGGCCCAGAAGACAAGCTCTACGATGAGGTATAAAGGCCAGACCTTGCCTGGGGATGGGAGTGAGGCTGCTTTGGCAGATCAGGGAAGGGGCACAAATGCCAAGATGGTTTCTGAACCACCACCAACCCTGACTCATTTGGTTCCTTACATTGGGATTTGAGTAAAGATCACTGGAGGAACACTTCGGCCTTTTGAGATCATAACCGCTGAGTGCTTTCATGTTCCCATCTCTGAGCTGCCCAGCCACTTGGAGAGTAGGGGCCGATGGTCTGAGAGGCCCGTCACTCATTCAGCATACCTTCAAACAAACAAGGTCCTCCTTCTTTAGCCTTCTTATCCATAAGCCCTGGGGAGACATGACTCCAGTGACCCCTCCCCAGGTCCCTGGGACACAGGACGAGTCTTGGAGCTGACTTTTTTTTTTTCTTTCTTCTTCTTTTTTTTCTTTAGTTATGAGCTCTTCTCAGTTCTGGTGCCCTCCCACCCTGTGCAGCCCCACCTTCCCCTGGGTCTCCTGGGGTTGCTCTGCTGCCCCTTAGGAGCTGAGATCCTGGAAATCCTGTTTCCGGGGAACTGCAGCGACCTGTGGCAGGAAGATAGGCGTCCAGGTGCCCTGTGGCCATGAATATTGACATAGTATCACATTCCTTCTAGATGGGCATTGCTGGCCTGAAGCCATCCCATTTGCCCACGCCTTCTTCCAGGGGACATTTTTACCTCTCTGCTCTGGACACTCCTCAATCTCCTGCCTCCTATCCAGCCCCTTATCTTTTGCTTCTTCCTCCACCTTCAGTGCATCCCCTGGAAAGACAATGCCTGCTGCACGGCCCGCACAAGCTGGGAAGCCCACCTCGATGTGTCCCTGCTTTACAACTTCAGCTTGGTTCACTGCGGGTTGATGATGCCAGGCTGTGAGAAGCACTTCATCCAGGCTGTCTGCTTCTATGAGTGCTCCCCAAACCTGGGGCCTTGGATCCGGAAGGTCAGAAGACTGGGCTGGGGAGTTAGGAGGCACGTCCACACAGTGCCCTGTTACTAAAAGCCTGAGCTCCAGGATGGTAGCTGGAGCAGGACATGCTGTCCTCCTATGGACCAGAGCAGAGTCAGAGGCCGGGTTCAGGGAAAAAAGTGGAGAGAAAGCCACCTCTGGCCCTGGGGAGCAGCAGAGGGGAGCACAGATGAGAACTTTAGGATAAGGGACTGGAGTAAAACCTTGGTTTGCAAGAATAATTCATTCTGGAAACATGCTTGCCATCCAAAGCACTTGTATATCAAAACAGGGAATTTCAAGAACCATTTGCTCAGTTTTGATCATGTCACATTCCATGTCACATACTACTCATATTGCAAGACATCACTCATTTATTAAGTTAAAATTCATTAGAAATGTTACTTGTCTTGTGAAATACTCACAGAACAAGTTACTCGCAATCCAAGGTTTTACTACATTTGAATCCCATCTTTTCTAGGTAGCAAGCTGTGTAGCCTGGGCCAAACCATTTAGCATCTTAGCCTCATTTTTTTCATTTGTTTTCTTTTTTTTTTTAAGTTTATTTATTTACTTTGAGGAGGGGAGGGGCAGAGAGAGAATTCCAAATAGGCTTCATGCTCTCAGCACAGAGCCCAATGCAGGGCTCTATCCAATAAACCATAAGATCATGACCTGGGCCAAAATCAAGAGTTCAACACATAACTGACTGGGCCACCTAGGTGGCCCTCATTGTGCTCATTCGTAAAGGAATGCTTAGAGACTTCCTCAGGGTATATCTTCCACTAGTAACTGCCAGAGTACCATTGTAGCTACTGATCACCTTCAAATCCTTGCTATTAGCATTCTTGTCTCTTGTTATGCCTGCACCCAGATGGACTTGAGTGGGCCAGGAGAGCGAATTCTAGATGTACCGCTCTGCCAGGAGGACTGTGAACAGTGGTGGGAAGACTGTCGCACATCTTACACTTGCAAGTCCAACTGGCACAGCGACTGGAACTGGAGTCGGGGTGAGTGGTGCTCGATGGGACCCCTACCTGGCAGCAAGCATGAGCTCCCTATGCTCCCCTAGGGCAAAGGATGGGGAAGTGAGAGTGGGAGTCTCAGGAGGTAAGTGTGTGCCTCAATCCCCCCTCCCCCCAGGGAAGAACCGTTGCCCCGCAAGGGCTGTCTGCCATCCTTTCCCCCATTACTTCCCCACCCCGGCTGACCTGTGCGAGAAGATTTGGAACAACTCATTCAAGGCAAGCCCTGAGCACAGGGACAGTGGGCTGTGCCTGCAGAAATGGTTTGAGCCTGCCCAGGACAACCCCAATGTGGCTGTGGCCCGCCTCTTTGCCAGCACTGCCCCACCCTGGGAAATCTCCTACATTCTCCTGGCTTTCTCTCTATTCCTGTCATTCCTATCTTAAAAGCCCCTTCTCCTTCCCACATTCCTATGCCCCACCCCCACCTCACCCCCAGCTATGGGTCAGGCCAGCCATTGAAGTCTTCTTTCTTGGGTCCTTCCTTAAATGGAGCAGTGCAGGCCAGGGATTTGGTGGGATGCTGAGGCTGCAGGAGCTGCTCCGGAGCCATGAACATTCAGTGCTAGGGCCCCTCCACAGCTCTGCTCTGCTTTCTGTGCCTGGAAGGCAGCCAGGGGCTGGGAGAGTCAACATGACCTGCTCCCTCCTGCCTTTAAGGCTCGCCGGGGACGGGGAACTCTGAGGTGGGACTCTAGGCCTATCTCACCCAGTGCATGCCCACTCTCTTCCCTGGCAGAGCCGATGGTGCTCCCAATACAACAGCAGTTGCCCCTTCTCTCTGTGGGACCCACTCTGTCCTAGCTCTATGGTCAGGGAATCAAGCTGCCTGAAGAGAAAGCCAGTTTGCTACACTGAAGTCTCAAAGTTGGTTGCTACTTAACTAATAATGAGTAGCTGCTTAACACGTGCTTGGCCCTCTCCTCCTATCCTTGCAACACCTCCTGACGGGAAGACTCTCAACCTCCTTTGCTTTCAGTAAGCAGTACACCATACAAAAGACCCAGAGCCAGAGTAAGGACCACCCAGACCATGGTCTTTATTTTGGATACCAAGGCTGAAGCCATTGCCTCCATTGCTTTAGGAGTTTCCTGTTCTGATGAACCCCAGAATCGTAACCCGCTGCTCTGGAATTTTGGAAGTTGGAGCTCTAATCCAGTTTTTACCACTTTCTATGTGACTTTTGACAAGTCCTTTGGCCTTTATTTAAGACTATCTATACTTCCCTCTCCCCTGAGAGGAATGAGGGAGTTGAACCCCATGCTTTTAACTTACACACACACACACACAAAAAAAAGGAAAAAGCCAATGCCAGGATGCCTGGGTGGCTTAGTCGGGCAAACGTCAGACTCTGGATTTTGGCTCAGGTCCTGATATCATGGTTCGCGGGATCATGGTTCACGTCAGGTTCTGCATTGACTGGGTGGACCCTGCTTGGGGTTTTTCTCTCTCCATCTCTCTCTGCCACTCCCCTGCTTGTTCACCATCTCTCAAAATAAATAACTAAACTTCAAGCCAATGCCATTATTTGTTGGGATCTAGTCTGTGACTCTCAGGCAATGCCAGCCCCTAGAGAATAAGACTGAAGAGTCAGAACCGAACTTGAGAAGGGGCAGCAGGGCAGCCTTCAGGTCCTCTCTGTAAGTGGACTGGCCAGCCAATCTGCCCACTTAGAACCTTCTGGAGGCTGAAGGCCAGCAGCTTCTCAGCATAGATGGTGCCTTCCCTACAACCTTTTCGTTGACAAAGAGGGTTCCTAATAGGTCTGTGTCTGAGGTAGTTGGCTTTTCTGACAATTACTCATTCTCACCACACACCAGCAAGCCTTGCTCATCAATTAAATTCTATCTCCATTCCTCCCATGCCTCCCCTGAATGTGCTCCTTCACTGAGCAGAACCTGGTCCTGGTTCTAAAACCAATGAGGATGGTCCTCCTAAGTGAGATGCTCAGAGTCTGGAATAAGAGACTGATGCTAGCAACGGAGACCAAGCATTCACTAGAGGTCTGCAAGAACAGGGCCTGAGCTGGGGGTTCTCACAAAGCGGGTGATGTTTGAGCCCCAGTGAAAAGGGTCACTTCATTAAGAATAGAAAATAAAAGGGGTGCCTATGTGGCTCAGTCTGTTGAGCCTCTGATTTTGGCTCGGGTCATGGTCTTGTGGTTCGTATATTCAAGCCCCACATTGGGCTCTGTACTGACTGCTCAGGGCCTAGACCCTGCCTCAGAGTCTGTGTCTCCCTCTCTCTCTCTGCTCCTCTCCCATTTGTCTGTGTGCTCTCTCTCTCTCTCTCTCTCTCAAAACTAAATCAGCATTAAAAAAAAAAAACCTAGGGAAAAAAAATGGTGAACAAAAATCAGGGAGTCCCTAAAGCACTTAACTATCTGAAGCTCCAAAATGAGTCAATAAATTGTGGCTTCAAAAATACATATAGGTAAAGTTTCTTAAGAACTGAGGAGTGGGTGCACCTGGGTGGCTCCATCAGTTAAGCATCCAACTTTGCCTCAAGTCATTTGATGGTTTGTGAGTTGGAGCCCACATCAGGCTCTCTGCTGTCAGCATGGAGCCTGTGTCAGATCCTCTGCCCCCCTCTCTGTGTCCTCCCTTGCTCACTCTCTCAAAAATGAATAAACATCTAAAGAAAAAACCCAAGGACTGAATTAAGTGAGGGTATGTGTGTGGTAATAAAGCTGAGAGTTTGATGACTTTTTAAAAACTGTTTAGTCATTTCTGAGAGACAGAGTGCAAGCAGAGGAGGGGCAGAGAGAGGGAGACACAGAATCTGAAGCAGGTTCCAGGCTCTGAGATGTCAGCACAGAGTACAATGCGGGCTCAAACCAACAAACCATGAGATCATGACCTGAGCCAAAGTTGGATGCTTAACCAACTGAGCCATCCAGGCAACCCAAGTTTAATGACTTCTTAAAAAGGATTTTTAGATAAAATACAAAAATAGAGTAGGGTTAAAACTGAGCCAAAACAATACTAGTCTAAACAAAACAAGACAACCCTAGTAACTGTTACTATATATTGATCACTTATTCTGTGTCTGGGGCTCTGCTAAGCTCCTAACATGTATTAGCTGATCTGATGGTTCTGAAAGCTTTGAGAGCCACTCTCATACCCATCTTTCTTTCTTTTTAATGTTTATTTGTTTTTGAGAGAGGGAGAGACAGTATATGAGAAGGGGAGTGGCAGAGAGAGGGAAACACTGAATCCAGGCTCTAGGTTCTGAGCTGTCAGCACAGAGCCCAACTCAGGGCTCGAACCCATGAACTATAAGATCATGACCTGAGCTGAAATCGGATGCTCAACCTACTGAGCCATGCAGGTGCCCCCCCATCTTTCAAATTAAGTCAGATACATGTGGGTTTGAAACCATGTACGTCTGACCCCGCAATCCCAGTTCATGAAGCTTATACAGAATACCTTGGCAAGTGGAGCTGGAGCAAATGTAGGGAGGGGTGGGGGAGGGGAAGGGGGCAGGCTATGGCAGGTAATGAGCAGGAAATGGAGACTAAGCTTTCTCCCCATAAGTGGTTAGAGGAGTAATGGTTTTCAGTAGTGGAATGGAATGATCAGATTTGCAGTTAACTGATTTGCTTTCATCAGAGTGATCTATGCATGTGACTAAAACACAGGTCAGAGGAGCTCTACCACAGAACAACAGAGCCCCAGACATCCAGCCCCTTGGCATCCACTTTTGAATCATTTCTGGATTTGAAGCTATGAAAAAGTTACAAAAGGTGGCTTATCTTTTCTGCCACACAGGCTATCTTTTTGCTCTCTGTTCAGTTAGTTTCTTAATCCTCCAATCTTTTTAATTTTGGAAATTCACTTTTAATTTCCAGGAGATTTTTTTTAATTTCCTTGTTCTTCATAGTCTGCTGTTTTTGGTTTTATGGATGTAATATCTTCTTAACTCTCACTGCAGATCTAATTAGAATTTTTTTAAAGTCTTTTTTCTAGTGTCTGAATGACCTATTTCCTCCAAGGGCAATCTGTTCTGTTTATCTTCATCTTCTCCTGTGTGCTGCTGGTTCTCTTTGTGTCTGGTGACCTTGGCTGTGTATCTGTATTTGAGAATGACAAACTGTGTTGATTTTTCTAGCTAGCTGGTATAGGTGTCCTGTGGTTGTCTGTAGCTCTTCGTGCCCCTGAATAGCAAAGCTGATGGGAATTTCTGGGTATGTGGGGGAAGGCTTATTGGCTAGCAAACTCCTTCCTAATGTGGAAGTAAATGAGAACAAGCAAGTCTATTTGGTCAGAGCTTGCTGTAACAAGGGAGTCAGTCACCATCACTGGTGAGTTCTGGCAGAGACCCAAAAGCAGAGAGAGAACTTTAAAGTGAAAAGCTTCAGGTATGCCCTAACTGACGCTGTTGGCATGGGGAAGCTGTAGGCAGGCTAATTAGAAGCGGGGCATCCTATGTGGTTGGTTAATGATGTGTATTTTGCTTTCTCTGGTTGATCCTCCATCGGAAGCAGGGATAAAAATTAGGAGAGCTCTCAGTCATTAATCAAGTCCTGCCTATTGGGGCCAATTGTTAAATGGATAATTGGTTGGCTTCCAGGGCTGGTTGTTAGAATAGCAACCTAACTTCCTGTAACTTTAATTACATAGTAGGTTGGCTTTCTGGGCTGATTACTGCAGATAATGGGCTAAAACTCTATATACACCCAGCCATTGTCCATTTATACATGTAGTCTCTCAAGACTGAGTTGGCAGGAGTTATATTGGAGTGCAGACCTCTCAAATATTAGAAAAACGATGGTTTCCTTTGGGATAGCAATACCATGTATTTCATGATGCATGAAATTTCAGCATTGTCCAGAATTTAACTTTAGGGAAGACCCTCTCCAGGGGTTAAAGTTGGGGTACCTTAGCTCCAGTATTGGGCAGAAGACATGGCGGCAAGTACATATAGACTTTTTCCCTCTGTCCCCTATGCCTGCCTTCCACTACAGCTGTCTTTTCCATTTCTTCTGGCCACCAGTGTTCCCTTTGTGTGTTTTCATATGCTCTCTAGCTTCTAAATATTTATTTATTTATAAAATTTTACTTGAGAGAGGGAGAGCAAGAAAGAGATTACGAGTGGGGGAGACGGGCAGAGGGGGAGAGAGAGAATCTTGTAGGCTCCATACTCAGCATCCCATGATGCTGGGATCATGACCTGAGCCAAAATCAAGAGCCAAACACTCAATCGACTGAACCTCTATCTTCCTAATATTTATTGAAATCTCTTGTTCACTGATGGTTTCCTTCACACTCTTTAGTAAAGGAACACTTAGAAATAAACACTTTTGTGAGATCCCAGGAATTCATTCTATCTTCTGTAATGAGAAACAGCAGATTTAAAAAAAGATCTCATTGTTATATAAAGAGAAGATTAAAAGGGGGCCAAACCGGAGACAAAGAGGCTAAGAACAACGTAGAGGATGAAATTTATAGGAGGGGAATGACATAAGAAATGCATATGGTAGGAGCTTAACTGTGAGTCAAGCTATAGGAGGCATTAAGTCAGGCTATAGAAGAGACAGTGAACCAGAATGTGGCAGATTCAGGAACAATTAGGAAAATAGAACCTATGAAAATTTGGATCATACTTTTGTATATAGTGCCACAAGATACATAAAAATGAAATGTGGGGGAGAGAGAACTATCACAAAGGAAACAACCTTGGATAACTCAACTCTGATGCTCGCATTTGTACTTTCCCTAGTCTAGACTGTACCAGGTCTCAGGTGGAGGACACTCCTTTCACTGGATGCAATCCATTCACTTTTCCACTATGGGAACATTATATCATGTTCAAGTCCTTTCTCAGAGAATTCTGGGAGGTTCTGGGTAGCAGGTGGAAAACAAAAACATGTATGCTTCCTTTACTGTAAGTCTCCTTTTTGAGTAACTTTCCTCAACAGGACTTCATACCAAAGTGCGGAATTCACTGCAGCCTGACATGCGTGCACTGGGATCAGACCACCTCTGCTGCCAAAGAATGCTGAGCACCCTTTCTATTCCTCCTCCACCGTGATCTTGCCCACTCCTTTCCAACCCCATCCTCATTGACCCCCTCCACAGTATTTCCCACTGTCCCATTGCTTTTGTTGTCGGGGAGGATGAGGGGATGCAGATTTGGAGACTATTCTGGTGTCCAAGGCAGGGGTCTTTCACACTGGATCACAGTCCCCAGCTCCAGCCTGTGAGACAGCTTCAGCGTCCAGTCTCTTCTTGCATCTCAAAGGGGCAGTATTGCTACCAACAAAACCAATCGTTTGCATTTTCCACCTTTCCTTCTGTTCTGCTCACAACCATCCTCAGATTTACCCTTCCACAGAAGCAGAAACCACTTTTAGTAGTGCTTTTGGTAGAAATGGACTGAACAGAAAACTCTGGAGGAAGAGAGAGGACTTCCCAGAAGGTAGAGGCTGTAGAGGTGTCAGCATAGAGCTGTTTATCAAACAATTGGTTTGGGGAACATAAGAGAGGTCAGAGCTAGAGATAAGAATTTTGGAGTCACTTCTCTGGAAGTGTTACTTGAAGCTTTGGAAGTAGACAGATTTTCTAAGAAGAAAACAAAAAGCTTTTCTAACTTACCTAGTTTGGAGGTGACTGGGAAAATCGAGCTAATCAAGATGCAGGAAAGCAGAAACTAGGGGTAGAAGAGAAATGAACTATATCTCAAAGGGGCAATATCAAATTCTGAGTTGCTATCCATATGTAAATTAATTCATGAAAAACTACTGAGTTATTACTCTATGCTGGACACTGCTAGTCCTGAGGACTGAGTACACAATGAACAATAACTAGACTATAAATATAGGGCTCTGTTCCATAACCTGTAACAATCAGCCCAGGAAACCAGCTATTATCTGCAGGAACCAGTCCAAGAAGTCAAACTAGCATCCATAACAACCAATCCAGGAAGTCAAATAATAACCCCTCTAATAATCAGCCTCAAATGGCCAGGAGTTGATTAATTACTGAAAACTTCTCTAGTTTTGGCCCCTGTTTCCAACTTAGGACCAATTGGAGAAAGCCAAATACGTATCCCTAACCAGTCTCATGTGATGCCTCATTTCTGCTTGGCCACCTAAGCTTCCCCATGCCAACAGCATCAAATCAGGGCGTACCCAAATCCTTTTCTTTTTTCCACCCTTCTTTCTGCTTTTAAGTCTCTGACAAAATTCAAGTGATGATAACTGACACCTTGCAAGTTTGAGTAAATAGTCTTTGTTTGTACTCATTTGGTTGGTCTTCATTGATTTTCATGGATAAAATAATGAGTGAGACAAACATGAGTCCTGTCCTCAGGGAAATTATATAGTAGTGAGGAATACAGTAAAAATATGAGTAAACAATAATAAATAAATACAAATGTGATAATCATTTGGAAGGAACAATACAAGGGACTCAGAGAGGATTGGGGGAGGTTGCTAATTTAGGTAAGGTAGCTATTTTATTTTTATTTTTTACCTGTGTTAACTTACTTAATGTTAATTAAGAGATAGCTACTATTATCCAGAATTTGCATATGAATAAATAGAACCAACGAGATCAAGAAACTTGTCCGAGTTTACACAGTTAGTGGCAGGTACAAATCCAGGCAACTTACTTCCAGAATCCATACATTAATCATTAAATTCCATTGACAATTTACAAGACAGATAAGGTAGCTATTTTAAAGGAGTAGGCAGCCTAAGGAACATTTTAAGGATTGAGGTGCATGTTTGTAGAATAAATGAAAGTGTTACTGCAGGTGAAGTTAAAAGAGTTCAACGTGGAGTGGGTGATCCATGGCATAAACACAAAGATCGGCCTTGGCAAGAGGTGAGATACTTTTTTTCATTGAGACAGAGGAAGGGAGAAAATATGAAAAAATGAGTTCAGAATTAAATTATTTAAAATATAAACCACTGACTAATATATATATTTTTAATATTTTTATTTATTTCTAGGGGGAGAGAGAGAGAGACAGCGTGAGCAGGGGAGGGTCAGAGAGAGAGGGAGACACAGACTCTGAAATAGGCTCCAGGCTCTGAGGTGGCAGTCAGCACAGAGCCCGACGCGGGGCTCGAACCCACGAACCGCGAGATCATGACCTAAGCGAAAGTCGGACGCTTAACCGACTAAGCCACCCAGGCGCCCCAAACCACTGACTAATATTAAGACTTTGCCATCTGCTGGGAGTTTAGAAGCCCAGACCACTGGACTAGTGGGAGCATTCTGGCCAAAGCATGGAGTCTGAGCCAACTGCTCCTCACAGCTAGCTTTCCAAATTCATAGCCTGGGCAATTTGTCTATCTCAGCCATATGGTTAGTGTAAAATTTCCAGAAGATTAATATTTGCCCAAGGGTAAGATTCAAAAACCTGAAACAGGACTATTTTCAGGGTCAGAACATTTTATGAATAGAGTGGCTAAGAGTTAGTACCAGCAACAAAAAAATCAAAACATTTTAATTCATCCTGGCTTTTTTCAGAGTTCTGCATTGTGTCTGCAGAGACAGGGGTTATTTCTGATCCCAGAACAGCCTCTGATTGTGAAGCTGCTGGTCTAGGGTCCTTTGTTTCCTGCTTCACAGAGGAAAACTCTAGAACTTAGAAGGCTCTGATTATTTTGAATCCAAGGTGAGCTTTAAAAGGAAGGAGTAGTTTTCCCTGGGGTGGATTCTGGGGACTTAGCAGAGAACCCCAAAAAGCTGGATCATAGAGGTGCCTAAGGTGCTCTGCCTGTTAAGTGTCTGAAGAGTCTTGATTTCGGCTCAGGTCATGATCTCACAGTTTGTGGTTCAAGCCCCACATCAGACTCTTTGCTGACAGTGCAGAGCCTACTTGGGATTCTCTCTCTTCTTCTCTCTCTTTGCCCCTTCCTCATGCTCTAAATACATACATACATACATACATACATACATACATACATACTTAAAATCTGGATCATAGATGGGAACAAAAAAGGCAATGAGAAGGGGAACATTTCTCCCCAATGGCTAGGTTTAGAGTTTAACTTCCATGGAGATAAGCCAAATATGGTTTTTGGCCCTCTGAGATCATCAAAATAGCCATATCAAGATATTAAATAATATATGTTGCTATGTTTTCATTATTAAGAGGTATAATATCACCCAGTGCTTAATCCATTAGCCTTGGTCCCTCTAGGGAGACTCAGAAGTGGGATAAAAATATTTGTCTTACACATGACTTAATTTTAAAAAGTAACTAAAAATTGATGATGTGTGAAAGTAATGAGTGAGATGGAAATATGGGTGAATATTTTTATAATTTTTGTGAGAAGAACTTTCTCAACCAAGAGCTATAAAGGATTAATAAAGTTGCTATTATTTTTAAAAGGCACAATAAAAAAGAAAGAGAAAGGGATTTTTAAAAACACTGTAATCAAAGGTAAAAGACAAATGAAAATAGAGGGAACTATCTACAACACACATATGTATAGATGTTAATATTTTTAATACAATAAGAGTTTTAAAAAATCAATATAAAAATATAACCACTCTAATTGAAATATGGGCAAATGAGTTGTATAAGTAATTCACATTCAGAATAAAATCTAAACACGTTACAGGAGTTTACAGGCCTCCTTTGGCCTTATAGATTCCACAGATCTGTCACTGCCTACCTCTCTGGCCTTAGCTCCTGACTTTCTCCCCTGCTTACTAGCCCTTACTAGCTCTCTAGCCACCTGGGATTTCTCCTAGCCCTCAAATAGATTAAACTCCTTCCTGCCGCAGAATATTTGCACTTGCTGTTTCCTATTCCTCTGATGATTTTGCCCCGTATCTTTCCATACCTAGGCCTTTCTCATAATTGGGTATTCAAATATCACATCTTTGGAGGAGCCTTCTACAATTACCCAATATATACTGCATTACATCATCTTGCCTTATTTTTGTATAGCTTGTATCACCATATGAAATTGTGTGTGTATATGCTTTCCTTCTCCCACTGTCATTTGAAGGCAAGCTCCCTGAAAGGAAAGCTCCCTGTCTCCTTTTTGCCTCACTATCCCTAGCGTATAGAATGCTTCCTGGTGCAAAGCAGGTGCTATGTATAGCAGGAGATAAAATGACTAAACCAATTAATGAAGAAAGATTAGAACACATGATCAATTAACATGAACAAAGGTTTGATCCCACAGGTAATCAAAGAAATGCAAATTAAAACAATAGGAACTTTTATAACCATTTAGATTGACAGTAATAAAAAGAATATGATACTGTCTGCTGATGGAAATGTAAATTGGTTGCCATTTTATGGAAGGTAAATTGGTAAAATCCATCAAAATTTAAATTTTTAAATCTTTTGAGCCACAATTCTATGTCTATGAAGAGTCCTAAGAAAAGGTCACTTTCACTTCAGACCCAAATGATAAACTCTTAGACCCAAGAGGCTCAATGAATCTCCAGCACAAGAAACATGAAGATAGCACCAAAACAAATAATAATAAAATTGCTCGAAATCTTGTATAAAGAGAAAATCTTAAAACAGCCAGAGAAATAAAAGATTAAATATATTCAGAGAAGCAAAATTAAGGGTGACAGCATATTTCTTATGGTAAACAGTGCAAGTGAGATGATAATAAAGCAACATCTTCAAAGTGCTGAAAGAAACTGTCAACCTATAATTCTATTCCTGGAAAAAGTCTGTTTAGGGCTGAATTGTGCCCCCTCCCCAAGTTTGTATGTTGAAATCCTAACTTCCCAGTAGCTCAGAATGTCACAGTATTTGGAGATAGGGCTTTTAAGAGGTAATTCAGATAAAAGAAGGTCATATGAGTGGGCCCTAATCCAATATGACTGGCATCCTTGTAATAAGCCTTATAATAAGAGATTAAGGAGGTACCTGGGTGGCTCAGTCTGTTAAGTGTCCAACTCTTGATATTGGCTCAGGTCACAATTTCCCAGTTCATGAGATGGACCCCTGCTTGGGATACTCTCTCTCTTGCTCTTACTTTCCTTTGCTGGCATGTTCAATCTCTCTCTCAATCTCTTTCTCTCTCTCTCAAAATAAAAAAAAATAAGAGATTAGGACACAGATGCAGTCTGAGAGCTAACCATATGAGGACATACAAGACAGCCATCTGCAAGCCAAACTGAGAGGCTTCAGAAGAAACCTAAACTGTGAATACCTTGATCTGTAATTTTTGGCCTCCAGAACTCAGGGAAAATAAATTTCTTTTGTTTAAGAAACCCATTCTGGGTATTTTGTTATGGTAACCCTAGAAAACTAATATGATATCTTTTAAAAATGAAGACAAAATACTTTTACAAAATATTTTTTAGGAAAATCTGAAAGAAATTACTAGCAGAGCCACACAACAAAAAATGTTAAATAGGCAGAAGAAAATGATAGATTAAAATATAGATCTTCACAAAGGAGTGAGAAACATTGAAAATATTTGCTACATGAGTAAGTATGTAAGAGCTTTAAAAATTACTTAAATCTCTTTAAAATATTACGTAGTGGAGGAGAAATGGCAGTATGTTCTTGTAAGGTTCTTATACCATAATGAAGTGGTATACTATGACTTCAATGATTCCGAACAGAATTTCAATGTGTTTGTGTACAGTTTTCCCCATATCACCAAGAAATTCTACAACACCAGCTGGATGTCCTATTATTCAACTCAATTCTGACACTATACCTGAAGATAGTCCTACAAGACTGTCCCCCAACATACACACATTTGAGATGCCATTCACAAGCCCAGGTTATCACCTGCTTATCTGTTCACCTGGCCACAGATTGGAGCTTCCAATGACTCCCTCCTTCTGTTCAGTTAATTTGCTACCATGGCTCACATGATATTGATGGTGGATTCAGAGAAATATTTACTTACCAGATTACTGGTTTATCATAAAAGAATATAACTTAGGAACATCTGGATGGAAGAAATGCATAAGGCAAGGTATGGAGAAAGGGTGAAGAGTTTCCAGAACACTCTTCCTGTATGTCTATATTTTCACCAACCTGGAAATTCTCCAAACCCCATTCTGCTTCTTTCTTTTTTCTTTTTCTTTTTTTCAAATGGAAGTTTCATTACATAGGCATGATTAATTAAATCATTGGCCATCGGTGACATAATTCAATATCCAGCCCCCTCTCCCCTTTCTGAAAGTAAGGTGGTGAGATTGAAGGTTCCAACCATCTAATAACCTTGGTGACTCAACTGGCAACTAGCCTGTATTCTTAGATGACTTATGGGCTTTTAGAAAGCCCACCTAATTAACATAACAAAAGACCGTTATCACTTTCATGCTTAGAAAATTCCAAGGGTTTTAGGAGCTCTGTGTCATAAATGGGGATGAAACCAACTATATATTTCTTTTTTTAATTCAACAATTAAACTTTAATTGAAGTTACCTTCAATTAAACTTAATATCGATTGAAATAACCTGATCATCTTTATTAAATAACACTTTGAAATTTCTTAATTCCGATTTTAATATCATATTATATATTCAAGCATAGAAAAAAGCTCAAAAATCACTTTAATAACTTAAAAATATTAATACAAGAACTATTTTAAATCTTTGAGTTATTTCCAATAACTTTCTTCTTCTCTCATAAACCGTGTATATGTTTTCATTATGGTAGACATAAAAAAAGAATTAAGAATTCAAAAATATGCCTCACTTTAGAACTAGCTGAATAATTTCAAAAAGGTTTAATAATTCCTACTCATTATATCAAGGCATATGGTAATATATGTAATGAGCAGTGCTAGACATCTAAATTCATTCGACTTTGCTCCATCCAAATATTCTTAGTTTATTTACCTTCCTTTTCCCTAATGGTTATAGATTTCCTTCCTTTCTCAACTAAAGAGCTTTCCCAAGACTAACTTTTCTAGCTTGTGTTTTTAATCATATACTTTTTTTAAGCTGTATTGTTAGCCTTCAAAAAGTTCAAACCTCCCATAGTTTAAAACCAAAAATCAATTATTACTATTACCACCACCAATACTACCATTAGTAATAAATCTACAGACCCAGTTTTCCTTTGTCCTCTAAAGGCAGTGCTCTCAAAGCCAGCTCTTTACTTAGGATATCTTTCTACCTGGAACGTCTTCCATCCTGCCACTCATCAAGGCTCATCCTAAATATAACCTTCTCTCTTATTTGTTCATATATTCTTTCATAAAGGATGGTCACACAAATCATAGCAACCTAAAAATGCATGTTTCAATCATTTTTTGTCCTTTTCCCTTTTTAAAATTTAATTTTAGGGGCATCTGGTGGCGTCCAACTTTGTCTCAGGCCATGATCTCATAGCTCATGAGTTCAAGCCCCACTTCAGGCTCTGTGCTGACAGCTCAGATCCTGGAGCCTGCTTCAGATTCTGTGTCTCTCTCTCTTTCCCTGTCCCCCCCTCCTCTCTCTCTCTCACCCTCCCTCAAAAAATCAATATTAAAAATTTGAAAACATAAAATTTTAATTTTAGTTAACATGCAGTACAATATTGGTTTCAGGAATAGAATTCAATGATTCATCACTTACATACAACACCCAGTGCTCATCACAAGTACCCTCCATAGTACCCATCACCCATCTAGACCATCTCTCACCCACGTCCCTCCATCAACCCATAATTTGTTCTCTACCACTTAAATCTCCTGTGGTTTGTTTCCCTCTCTTCTCTTTTTTCCCCCATTCCCATATGTTCACCTGTTTTGTTTCTTAAATTCCATATATGAGTGAAATCATATGGTATTTCTCTTTCTCTGAGTTATTTTGCTTAGCATAGTACATTCTAGCTCCATCTACGTCATTGCAAATGGCAAGATTTCATTCTTTTTGATGGCTAAAATTCAATTGTGTATGTATGCCACATCTTTATCTATTCATTAGTCGATGGACATCTGGACTTTCTCCATAGTTTGGCCATTGTTGATAATGCTGCAATAAACATTGGGGTGATATACCCCTTTGAATCTATATTTTTGTATCCTTTGGGTAAATACTTAATAGAGTAATTGCTGGATCATAGGGTAGTTCTATTTTTTAACTTTTGAGGAACCTCCATACTGTTCTCCAGAGTGGCTGCATCAGTTCCCATTCCCACCAACCTTGCAAGAGGGTTCTCCTTTCTCCACATCCTTGTCAACACGTGTTGTTTCTTGTGTTGTTGATTTTATCCATTCTGACAGGTGTCAGATGGTATCTCATTGTGGTTTTGATTTGTATTTCTCTAATTATTAGTGATACTGAGCATCTTTTCATGGGTCTGTTGGCCATCTTGATATCTTCATTGGAAAAGGCCAACTATATATTTCTTATTTTGAAATCACATTATCACAGACTTGAAGGTAAGCTGTGATCAGTTAAATATATATAATACAAACACTAAAACAACCACCACAATAACATAAAAAGAGTTCTAGTTATTTACAAAGTAAATAAATGGGGTCATAAAAAATAATCTAAAATAAGGCACACAAAGGGATAAAAGAAACAAAGTACAGGTGGGACAAACAGAAAACACTTAGTAAGATGGTAGACTTAAATCTCATCATATCACTAATCACATTCAATATAAGTGATCAAACACTCCAGCTGAAAGGCAGAGATTGTCTAGCTTTGATTTAAAAAAAAAAAGAAAGAGGACCCAACCATATACAAGGAATATATTTTAAATGTAAATACACAAATAAATAAAAGGTAAAAGAAAGATATATCACGTTAACTCATGAAAAAGAAATCTGTACTGATATAGTAACATCAGACAAAGTAGATTTCACAGCAGAGTATTACCAGGGACAAAAGAGCTAATTTTATAATGGTAAAGGTTTAATTCATCATGAGGACATAACAAGCCATACAAATGCTTGTATACAGAATAACAAAGCTATAAAACACATTAAGCAAAAGCTGATAGAACTGCAAGAAGTGGACAAATTCATAACCTTAGTCAAAGATGTCAATCCCCTATCTCAATAATTATTACAACATGTAGATAGAAAATGAATAAAGTTATAGAAGACTTGAAGATATTGAATAGTCTCAATATATCTAAAGGAATTATTAATACCAGGTTTATTCTTAGATCACAATAGAATTAAATTGGAAATCAATTATGATCTCTGGAAATTTTCAAAATATTAGGAAACTAACTGATGCATTTTTAAATAATGGATCAAAGAAGAAATCAAAAAGCAAATTATACATTATTTTGAACTGAATGAAAATAAACATAATATACTAAAAATTCGTAAGATGCTGGTAAAGCAATACCTAGGAAGATATTCATGACACCAAATATCTATATTAGAAAACAATAAAAGTCTCAAATCAATAACTTCAGCTTCCACATTAAGAAATTACTTTTTAAAAACATCAAATTAAACTCAAAGTAAGCAAAAGAAAGGAAATAATAAAGAGCAAATGCAGAGATCAATGAAATAAAAAACAGAAGAACAATAGAGAAAAATCAATGAGATGAAAACCTGGTTCTTTCAGATGATCAATAAAATTGAAATTCTCTAGCCAGATTGATAAGGAAAAAAAAAAGAAATACACAAATCGCCAGTATCAGGAGTCAGAGAAGTAACATCACTCTAGAGTCTACAGATATTAAAAGCATAATAAAGGAATACTATAAACAACCTTATGCTAGTAAGTTCAACAACTTAGATGAAATCAACAAACTCCTTGAAAGACACAAGCTATCAAGAAGACACAAAGATGAGAGGAAATAGATAATCTAAGTAGTCCTTTATCTATCAGAGAAATAAACTTCTAATTAAAAAACATTCCCATAAAGAAAACTCTAGGTCCAAATGGCTTGGCTGATGAATCATACCAAACATTTAAAGAAGTCATACCACCTCTACACAAACTTTCAGAAATTTAAAGAAAAACTATTTTCAAACACACCCATTTTGTTATTATTTTATTTTAGAGAAAGAGTGTGTGCAAGTGGGAGAGAGGGGCAATGAGAGAGAGAGAATCCTAAGCAGTGTGGAGCCTGATGCAGGGCTCAATCCCATGATCCTGGGATCATGACCTGAGTTGAAATCAAGAGTCAGATGTTCAAATGACTGAGCCATCCATGCAACCCAAAACATCCATTTGACTTAATAATATATTATGTATAATTCTAATCAATACCTTCTTGTTAACACATAACATGTACATGGAGAAAATAGAGCTCTGAAGAAACAACAAAGAAAAGTGGAGTTTGATAAAGGAGAAAGAAATGGGAGAAGATCTCATGCAAAGAGCCCTGCTACAAAGGAGAAAAGAGGTGCTTGTAAGGGAGAGTCCCTCTCCCAGATGCTCTCAACAACCCAGTAGCAAGAAGCATTGCCTATGTTTCATTAAGGTTATACTAATATTTCCAAAGCACTACGGAATAAAGGTTGTAGCCAATAATGTTTCATTCTACATCAGCATCTACTACCGTTTTACTGAGGTTCACCCATATGCTAGGTTCTATGCTGGAAATCTCTGTGAGTAATATTTCTTCCTATCCTTATAACCACCCTCTGTTTTAGGAACACCATCAAGTACAGCACACTCCTGCCAGGGTTCTGAGTTTTTTAACCACTCAGGAGAAGCACAAGATGAACTAATGGAAGGCAAAGAAACCATGAGAAGAATCACGTTACATAAAACTAACTTGATGTAACCCATATGACAAGTTCCTCCTTTCTTTCTTCCACAAATGATGTCTCTAATCACCTTCCTGGAAGGGATAGACAGCAGCGAGAGGTGGGGGACAGGGACAGAATCCATCTTATTGTGTCTCCAACTGGGCCATCATTTTCAGGGCATATCCTCATCCTTTGTGGTCTATAATGAAGTCGTTTCCTCAGCCTAATAGATGAGCTCTGGTAATAAGTCTTTTTCTGTATTCCCACCTTTCTTCCATTGAATTCTGATGAAAAGTTATGCCAACCTTTATTGCCAAATCCACATGGGGTTGGAGAGGAGTGATGAAAAAAATAAATGTCTTGTCCCTGATCCAAGCTGCAGTTCTTTGAATAAAAGAAAAAAGCTTTATTAGCCCGAGCTTCAAAATATATGCCAATTTCTAACTTTTCCTTTTCTTTTCTTCTCATAGTCCTTTCTCTTTTAAGCCTCAAATACCCCTGTCTGACACTCCCTTCAGAATAACCAATCCCTGGTACCCTTGTTGGGCATTAGAATTCCATAACTGCAGGAATTTGATGAGTGACAATGACATTATCTGATTTAGCAGAACTGTTGGCTGAACTCTGGTTTTACCATCTTCTGGCTCTGCTAGGAAGTAAGAAGTGGGAGAGGAAGCTTTGGGGCAGTGGAATGTTGGAAAGATAGAAAAACAGGGAGGGGGGCACTCTTCCACTCTGAGTTGCAGCTATTTTTTCCTCCTCAAAGGCATCTGAAATGAAACATATTTTACCACCATGAGGAGCCATTTCCTTCTTCAGACTTTCCTATCCCCCAGTATGAGAAGTTCAAATTCCTTCTTTTGGCCTATGTCTAGAAAACAGTAACACAAGCTATGGATAGAGACGGCGCCTTTCCACCCTCTTTAAAGCTGTTCCACACCTTTCTCTCGCTGTCTGACACTTCGAGCTCCATAACTTCATTTTGAACCAATGTTTCTCTTTTGAGTACTGCAGTGAGAAAGAAAGGGGAGTTTTGGTTCGTTCTACCAATGCCCCTCAGTTTGGATACATTAAAGGCTCCAGTTCACAAGCAATTAACCACAAGGTAACCTACGGTGAATGCTAACAGATAGAGTGGAGAAGAAGGGAGAAGGTAACTGCTTGTTAGCCTCCTGTGTTAATGCCCCTACAGTTTCTGCAGGAACATTTAGAATATCTTGGTCCTATAGGTAGGAGGGAGTGGAACACATATGAATGGAGAAAGAGGGTGCATGGAAATAAATGAAGATTACCTAAAGGAGAACAAACAGGGGCTACTTATTCAGAGCTTGCTATAACAGAGGAGTCAGCCACCATCATTTGCCATTTGGTAGAGATTCAAAGCAAGTAGGGAGCTTTACAGTAAAAAAAAAAAAAAAAAGGGCACGAGGATAGCCTCATAAGCTCTGATTGGAGTTTGTTAGCATAGGGAAGCTGGACACCAGATAATTAGAAGTGGAACATGTTATATCATTGATTGGGAAAGCATACTTGGCTTTTTAAGCTTGGTTCTGAGTTGAAAATAGGGGCAAAAAAGAAATCAGGAAACTGGCAAGGTCAAGTGGGAAATGGTGGAGTAGAAGGACCCTAAGCTCACCTCGTCCCATGGATACAACTAAATAACATTCATATCAGCATAAATAACTCAGAAAATGACCTGAAGATTGACAGAACAAATTCCACAACTAAAGATAGAGGAGAAGCCACACTGAAGAAGGTAGGAAGGGGGAAGATGTGGTCTGAGACTGAAAGGGACCATGAGGGGAGGGAGCTGGTGGTACAGAGAAGGGTGAAAAACAGATTTTTCACACCAGGGAGCCTACGGATGAACAGGGAGGATGAATCCCCATACTATTTGCTTTTGAAAGTGAGAGGGGCCAAATTTCATGAGTTCTTACAACCAGCAGGACTTAAAGCCTGGAATTTAAAAAACCAGTGGCTCTGTTCTGGGAGAATCTAGAAGGTGTTAGGAAGCAGAATTCCCCCTGCCCTTAAAGATACAGCATGACAAACAGCCTTTGCAGATATAGTGTAGAGCCAGCACTTTGAAAAATGCCAGGGGCAGACAGAAGGGAGAATGATTTGCCAATCTCAGAGCATGGCCAGAAGGGGCAAGGATCATGGGGGAGCCCTCCAGGAACAATGAAGTAATTATTTCAGGAGTAGAATTTAGTGATTCGTCACTTACATACAATACCCAGTGCTCATCCCACCAAGGACCCTCCTTAATGTCTACACCCATTTAGCCCATCTCCCACCCAATACCCCTCCAGCAGCACTGGGGGTTATATGTAAGTGATGAATCACTAAATTCTACTCCTGAAATCGTTATTACACTATAGGTTAACTAACTTGGATTTCATAAAATTAAAATATTCAAATAAAATGAAAGTGAGGGGATGGGGAAACATGTATCATGCAAATGGATGTCAAAAGAAACCTGAAGTAGCAGTACTTATATGGGACAAAATAGACTTTAAAACAAAGACTGTAAGAAATGATGAAGAAGAAAATACATCATAATAAAGGGGACAACCCAACAAGGGGATATAATAATTATAAATATTTATGCACCCAACATGGAGGCAAATACATAAAACAGTTAATAACAAACATAAAGGAACTAACCGATAGTAATACAATAATATTAGGGGGATTTAACACCCCACTTACATCAATAGATCAATCCCAAACAGAAAATCAATAAGGAAATAGTGGCTTTAAATGACACACTGGACCAGAAAGACTTAACAGATATTTCATTCCAGATATTAACAGGACATTCCATCCTAAAACAGCAGAATACACATTCTCTTCAGGTGCACATGGCACATTCTCCAGAGTGGATCACATATTAGGCCATAAAACAAGTCTCAATAACTTTAGAAAAAAATTAAACCCATACCGTGCATCTTTTCTAACCATGGCATTCTGAAACTAGAAATCGACCATAAGAAAAAAAATCTGGGAAGAGCACAAATACACGGAGGTTGAATAACATGCTGGTAAACAATGAATGGATCAACCAAAAAAATTGAAGAAAAAAAATTACATGGAAACAAATGAAAATGAAAACATAATCGTCCAAAATCTTTGGTATGCGGCAAAAGTTGCTTTTTTTTTTTTTCAAATTTCATTTAAATGCTTGTTAGTTAACATATACTGTAATATTGGCTTCAGGAGTAAAATTTAGTGGTTCATTACTTACATATAACACCCAGTACTCAACACAAGTGCCCTCCTTAATATCTATCATCCATTTAGCCCATCTCTTACTCACCTTTCCCATCAACCCTCAGTTTGTTCTTTATACTGTCTTATGACTTGCTGGCAAAAGTGGTTCTAAGAGGGAAGCTTATAGCAATAGCAATACAAGCCTACCTCAGGAAGCAAGAAAAATCTCAAATGAGCAACCTAATTTTAAACCTAAAGGAAATAGAAGGAGAATAGCAAATAAAACCCAAGCCCAGAAAAGGAAGGAAATAATAAAGATTAGAGCAGAAATAAATGATATTGAAACTAAAAATGGAATGGAACATATCAATGAAACCAGGAGCTGGTTTTTTGAAAAGATCAATAAAATTGATAAATGTCTAGAAAGACTCATCAAAAAGACAAAGAGAGAGAGATACAGAGAGAAAGGACCCAAATAAACAAAATTACTAATGAAAGAGGAAATAACAACCAACACCACAGAAACAGTTATAATAGAATATTATGAAAACCTATATGCCAATGAGTTGGGAAACTTATAAGAAATGGGTAAATTCCTAGAAACAACCTACCAAAGCGAAAGTAGGAAGTAATAAAAAATTTTAACAAATCAATTACCAGCAATGAAATGGAATCAGTAAAAAACAAACAAACAAACAAAAAAAACAACTCCCAACAAAGAAAAGTCCAGGACAAGATGGCTTCACAGGTGAATTCTACCAAACATTTAAAGAAGAGATAATTCCTATTCTTAAACTTTTCCAAAGAATACAAAAGGATGGAAAACTTCCAAATTTATTCTTTGAGGCCAGTATCACCCTGATACCAAAACCAGAAAAATACACCACCAAAAAAGAAAACTAAAGGCTAATATCTCTCATGAATATAGAGGCAAAAATCCTCAACAAAATATTAGCAAACTGAATCTAACAATACATTGAAAAAAATCATACACTAGCATTAAGTGGGATTTATTCCCAGGATGCAAGGGAGGTTCAATATTCACAAAACAACCAACATGATACATCACATCAATACTAGAGAGAATAAAAACCGTATGATCATTTCAATAGATGCAGAAAAAGCATTTGACAAAGTACAACATCCATTCATAATAAAAACCCTCAACAAAGTAGGTCTCGAGGGAAACTACCTCAACATAATAAAGGCCATATATGAAAAACCCACAGCCAACATCATACTCAACGGTGGAAAACTGAGAGCTTCTTCCTTAAGGTTAGGAACAGGGCAAGGGTGTCCACTCTTACCACTTTTATTCAACATAGTATTGGAAGTCCTAGACACAGTAATCAGACAACATAATGAAATAAAAGGCATCCAGACTACTAGAACTGATAAATGAATTCAGTAAAGCTACAAGTTATAAAATAAATGTACATAAATACGTTGCATTCCTATACATTAATAATGAAACAGCAGAAAGAGAAATTTAAAAATGATCCCATTTACAATTGCACCCAAAAACAATAAATTATCGGAAGAGGGCAAGATGGTGGAGGAGTAGGGAGTCCATACATTTCACTCGCCGCCATCTCTCACACGGAGAAGGCCTGAAGCCATAGGAACCCTTACAGAATCCAGGAGTTTGGGAGGAAAAGGAGACAGAGTTCACTGAGAAAACCTGATAGCGTGAGTGAGAAATGAGGAAGATAAAACTGGGCCAGGACCAGAGACACAGGGGGGGGGGGCGGGG